>NW_027591876.1:0-71012 GCF_964213995.1 Mustelus asterias | reverse complement strand
ACCCCTTTACTGTGTCACACTGATATACACCGCACCCCTTACTGTGACACACTGATATACACCACACCCCTTACTGTGTCACACTGATATACACCGCACCCCTTACTGTGTCACACTGATATACACCGCACCCCTTACTGTGTCACACTGATATACACCGCACCCCTTACTGTGTCACACTGATATACACCACACCCCTTACTGTGTCACACTGATATACACCGCACCCCTTACTGTGTCACACTGATATACACCACACCCCTTACTGTGACACACTGATATACACCCCACCCCTTACTGTGACACACTGATATACACCGCACCCCTTACTGTGTCACACTGATATACACCGCACCCCTTACTGTGTCACACTGATATACACCGCACCCCTTACTGTGTCACACTGATATACACCGCACCCCTTACTGTGTCACACTGATATACACCGCACCCCTTACTGTGTCACACTGATATACACCGCACCCCTTACTGTGTCACACTGATATACACCACACCCCTTACTGTGTCACACTGATATACACCCCACCCCTTACTGTGTCACACTGATATACACCGCACCCCTTACTGTGTCACACTGATATACACCGCACCCCTTACTGTGTCACACTGATATACACCGCACCCCTTACTGTGTCACACTGATATACACCGCACCCCTTACTGTGTCACACTGATATACACCGCACCCCTTACTGTGACACACTGATATACACCCCACCCCTTACTGTGTCACACTGATATACACCGCACCCCTTACTGTGTCACACTGATATACACCGCACCCCTTACTGTGTCACACTGATATACACCGCACCCCTTACTGTGACACACTGATATACACCGCACCCCTTACTGTGACACACTGATATACACCGCACCCCTTACTGTGACACACTGATATACACCGCACCCCTTACTGTGTCACACTGATATACACCGCACCCCTTACTGTGTCACACTGATATACACCGCACCCCTTACTGTGACACACTGATATACACCGCACCCCTTACTGTGACACACTGATATACACCGCACCCCTTACTGTGTCACACTGATATACACCACACCCTTACTGTGATACACTGATATACACCACACCCCTTACTGTGACACACTGATATACACCGCACCCCTTACTGTGACACACTGATATACACCGCACCCCTTACTGTGTCACACTGATATACACCGCACCCCTTACTGTGTCACACTGATATACACCGCACCACTTACTGTGTCACACTGATATACACCACACCCCTTACTGTGTCACACTGATATACACCGCACCCCTTACTGTGATACACTGATATACACCACACCCCTTACTGTGACACACTGATATACACCGCACCCCTTACTGTGACACACTGATATACACCGCACCCCTTACTGTGTCACACTGATATACACCACACCCCTTACTGTGTCACACTGATATACACCGCACCCCTTACTGTGTCACACTGATATACACCGCACCCCTTACTGTGTGACACTGATATACACCGCACCCCTTACTGTGTCACACTGATATACACCGCACCCCTTACTGTGTCACACTGATATACACCGCACCCCTTACTGTGACACACTGATATACACCGCACCCCTTACTGTGTCACACTGATATACACCACACCCCTTACTGTGACACACTGATACACACCCCACCCCTTACTGTGACACACTGATATACACCGCACCCCTTACTGTGTCACACTGATATACACCGCACCCCTTACTGTGTCACACTGATATACACCGCACCCCTTACTGTGTCACACTGATATACACCGCACCCCTTACTGTGACACACTGATATACACCACACCCCTTACTGTGTCACACTGATATACACCGCACCTCTTACTGTGTCACACTGATATACACCGCACCCCTTACTGTGACACACTGATATACACCGCACCCCTTACTGTGTCACACTGATATACCCCACACCCCTTACTGTGTCACACTGATATACACCGCACCCCTTACTGTGACACACTGATATACACCGCACCCCTTACTGTGTCACACTGATATACACCGCACCTCTTACTGTGTCACACTGATATACACCGCACCCCTTACTGTGACACACTGATATACACCGCACCTCTTACTGTGTCACACTGATATACACCGCACCCCTTACTGTGTCACACTGATATACACCGCACCTCTTACTGTGTCACACTGATATACACCGCACCCCTTACTGTGTCACACTGATATAACCACACCCCTTACTGTGACACACTGATATACACCACACCCCTTACTGTGTCACACTGATATACACCGCACCTCTTACTGTGTCACACTGATATACACCGCACCCCTTACTGTGACACACTGATATACACCGCACCCCTTACTGTGTCACACTGATATACCCCACACCCCTTACTGTGTCACACTGATATACACCCCACCCCTTACTGTGACACACTGATATACACCGCACCCCTTACTGTGTCACACTGATATACACCACACCCCTCACTGTGTCACACTGATATACACCGCACCCCTTACTGTGTCACACTGATATACACCGCACCCCTTACTGTGACACACTGATATACACCGCACCCCTTACTGTGACACACTGATATACACCGCACCCCTTACTGTGTCACACTGATATACACCGCACCCCTTACTGTGACACACTGATATACACCGCACCCCTTACTGTGACACACTGATATACACCACACCCCTTACTGTGTCACACTGATATACACCACACCCCTTACTGTGACACACTGATATACACCGCACCCCTTACTGTGTCACACTGATATACACCGCACTCCTTACTGTGACACACTGATATACACCACACCCCTTACTGTGTCACACTGATATACACCGCACCCCTTACTGTGTCACACTGATATACACCACACCCCTTACTGTGACACACTGATATACACCACACCCCTTACTGTGTCACACTGATATACACCGCACCCCTTACTGTGTCACACTGATATACACCGCACTCCTTACTGTGACACACTGATATACACCACACCCCTTACTGTGACACACTGATATACACCGCACCCCTTACTGTGTCACACTGATATACACCACACCCCTTACTGTGACACACTGATATACACCGCACCCCTTACTGTGTCACACTGATATACACCACACCCCTTACTGTGTCACACTGATATACACCGCACCCCTTACTGTGTCACACTGATATACACCGCACCCCTTACTGTGTCACACTGATATACACCGCACCCCTTACTGTGACACACTGATATACACCACACCCCTTACTGTGTCACACTGATATACACCGCACCCCTTACTGTGTCACACTGATATACACCGCACCCCTTACTGTGTCACACTGATATACACCGCACCCCTTACTGTGTCACACTGATATACACCGCACCCCTTACTGTGTCACACTGATATACACCACACCCCTTACTGTGTCACACTGATATACACCGCACCCCTTACTGTGTCACACGGATATACACCGCACCCCTTACTGTGTCACTGATATACACCGCACTCCTTACTGTGTCACACTGATATACACCGCACCCCTTACTGTGTCACACTGATATACACCGCACCCCTTACTGTGTCACACTGATATACACCGCACCCCTTACTGTGTCACACTGATATACACCGCACCCCCTTACTGTGTCACACTGATATACACCGCACCCCTTACTGTGTCACACTGATATACACCGCACCCCTTACTGTGACACACTGATATACACCACACCCCTTACTGTGTCACACTGATATACACCGCACCCCTTACTGTGTCACACTGATATACACCGCACCCCTTACTGTGTCACACTGATATACACCGCACCCCTTACTGTGTCACACTGATATACACCGCACCCCTTACTGTGTCACACTGATATACACCGCACCCCTTACTGTGTCACACTGATATACACCGCACCCCTTACTGTGTCACACTGATATACACCGCACCCCTTACTGTGTCACACTGATATACACCGCACCCCTTACTGTGTCACACTGATATACACCGCACCCCTTACTGTGACACACTGATATACACCACACCCCTTACTGTGTCACACTGATATACACCGCACCCCTTACTGTGTCACACTGATATACACCGCACCCCTTACTGTGTCACACTGATATACACCGCACCCCTTACTGTGTCACACTGATATACACCGCACCCCTTACTGTGTCACACTGATATACACCACACCCCTTACTGTGACACACTGATATACACCACACCCCTTACTGTGTCACTGATATACACCGCACCCCTTACTGTGACACACTGATATACACCGCACCCCTTACTGTGTCACACTGATATACACCACACCCCTTACTGTGACACTGATATACACCGCACCCCTTACTGTGACACACTGATATACACCGCACCCCTTACTGTGACACACTGATATACACCACACCCCTTACTGTGACACACTGATATACACCGCACCCCTTACTGTGTCACACTGATATACACCACACCCCTTACTGTGTCACACTGATATACACCGCACCCCTTACTGTGTCACACTGATATACACCGCACCCCTTACTGTGACACACTGATATACACCGCACCCCTTACTGTGACACACTGATATACACCGCACCCCTTACTGTGACACACTGATATACACCACACCCCTTACTGTGACACACTGATATACACCGCACCCCTTACTGTGTCACACTGATATACACCACACCCCTTACTGTGTCACACTGATATACACCACACCCCTTACTGTGTCACACTGATATACACCGCACCCCTTACTGTGTGACACTGATATACACCACACCCCTTACTGTGTCACACTGATATACACCGCACCCCTTACTGTGTCACACTGATATACACCGCACCCCTTACTGTGACACACTGATATACACCGCACCCCTTACTGTGTCACACTGATATACACCGCACCCCTCACTGTGTCACACTGATATACACCACACCCCTTACTGTGACACACTGATATACACCGCACCCCTTACTGTGTCACACTGATATACACCGCACCCCTTACTGTGTCACACTGATATACACCGCACCCCTTACTGTGTCACACTGATATACACCGCACCCCTTACTGTGACACACTGATATACACCGCACCCCTTACTGTGACACACTGATATACACCCCACCCCTTACTGTGTCACACTGATATACACCGCACCCCTTACTGTGTCACACTGATACACACCCCACCCCTTACTGTGACACACTGATATACACCCCACCCCTTACTGTGTCACACTGATATACACCGCACCCCTTACTGTGTCACACTGATATACACCCCACCCCTTACTGTGTCACACTGATATACACCGCACCCCTTACTGTGTCACACTGATATACACCGCACCCCTTACTGTGACACACTGATATACACCGCACCCCTTACTGTGACACACTGATATACACCGCACCCCTTACTGTGACACACTGATATACACCACACCCCTTACTGTGACACACTGATATACACCGCACCCCTTACTGTGTCACACTGATATACACCACACCCCTTACTGTGTCACACTGATATACACCGCACCCCTTACTGTGACACACTGATATACACCACACCCCTTACTGTGACACACTGATATACACCGCACCCCCTTACTGTGTCACACTGATATACACCGCACTCCTTACTGTGACACACTGATATACACCGCACCCCTTACTGTGTCACACTGATATACACCGCACCCCTCACTGTGTCACACTGATATACACCGCACCCCTTACTGTGACACACTGATATACACCGCACCCCTTACTGTGACACTGATATACACCGCACCCCTTACTGTGTCACACTGATATACACCACACCCCTTACTGTGTCACACTGATATACACCGCACCCCTTACTGTGTCACACTGATATACACCGCACCCCTTACTGTGTCACACTGATATACACCGCACCCCTTACTGTGACACACTGATATACACCACACCCCTCACTGTGACACTGATATACACCGCACCCCTTACTGTGACACACTGATATACACCACACCCCTCACTGTGACACTGATATACACCGCACCCCTTACTGTGACACACTGATATACACGACACCCCTTACTGTGACACACTGATATACACCACACCCCTTACTGTGACACACTGATATACACCGCACCCCTTACTGTGACACACTGATATACACGACACCCCTTACTGTGACACTGATATACACCGCTCCCCTTACTGTGTCACACTGATATACACCGCACCCCTTACTGTGACACACTGATATACACCACACCCCTTACTGTGACACTGATATACACCACACCCCTTACTGTGACACACTGATATACACCACACCCCTTACTGTGACACTGATATACACCGCACCCCTTACTGTGACACACTGATATACACGACACCCCTTACTGTGACACACTGATATACACCACACCCCTTACTGTGACACTGATATACACCGCACCCCTTACTGTGACACACTGATATACACGACACCCCTTACTGTGACACACTGATATACACCACACCCCTTACTGTGTCACACTGATATACACCGCACCCCTTACTGTGTCACACTGATATACACCGCACCCCTTACTGTGACACTGATATACACCGCACCCCTTACTGTGTCACACTGATATACACCGCACCCCTTACTGTGACACACTGATATACACCACACCCCTTACTGTGTCACACTGATATACACCGCACCCCTTACTGTGTCACACTGATATACACCACACCCCTTACTGTGACACACTGATATACACCGCACCCCTTACTGTGTCACACTGATATACACCGCACCCCTTACTGTGTCACACTGATATACACCGCACCCCTTACTGTGTCACACTGATATACACCGCACCCCTTACTGTGTCACTGATATACACGGCACCCCTTACTGTGACACTGATATACACCGCACCCCTTACTGTGTCACACTGATATACACCGCACCCCTTTCTGTGTCACACTGATATACACCGCACCCCTTACTGTGTCACACTGATATACACCACACCCCTTACTGTGTCACACTGATATACACCGCACCCCTTACTGTGTCACACTGATATACACCGCACCCCTTACTGTGTCACACTGATATACACCGCACCCCTTACTGTGTCACACTGATATACACCACACCCCTTACTGTGTCACACTGATATACACCGCACCCCTTACTGTGTCACACTGATATACACCCCACCCCTTACTGTGACACTGATATACACCGCACCCCTTACTGTGTCACACTGATATACACCCCACCCCTTACTGTGACACTGATATACACCACACCCCTTACTGTGTCACACTGATATACACCGCACCCCTTACTGTGTCACACTGATATACACCGCACCCCTTACTGTGTCACACTGATATACACCACACCCCTTACTGTGACACACTGATATACACCGCACCCCTTACTGTGTCACACTGATATACACCACACCCCTTACTGTGTCACACTGATATACACCGCACCCCTTACTGTGTCACACTGATATACACCGCACCCCTTACTGTGTCACACTGATATACACCGCACCCCTTACTGTGTCACTGATATACACGGCACCCCTTACTGTGACACTGATATACACCGCACCCCTTACTGTGTCACACTGATATACACCGCACCCCTTTCTGTGTCACACTGATATACACCGCACCCCTTACTGTGTCACACTGATATACACCACACCCCTTACTGTGTCACACTGATATACACCGCACCCCTTACTGTGTCACACTGATATACACCACACCCCTTACTGTGACACACTGATATACACCGCACCCCTTACTGTGTCACACTGATATACACCACACCCCTTACTGTGTCACACTGATATACACCGCACCCCTTACTGTGTCACACTGATATACACCACACCCCTTACTGTGACACACTGATATACACCGCACCCCTTACTGTGACACTGATATACACCGCACCCCTTACTGTGACACACTGATATACACCACACCCCTTACTGTGTCACACTGATATACACCGCACCCCTTACTGTGTCACACTGATATACACCACACCCCTTACTGTGACACTGATATACACCACACCCCTTACTGTGTCACACTGATATACACCACACCCCTTACTGTGACACTGATATACACCGCACCCCTTACTGTGTCACACTGATATACACCGCACCCCTTACTGTGTCACACTGATATACACCGCACCCCTTACTGTGACACACTGATATACACCACACCCCTTACTGTGACACACTGATATACACCGCACCCCTTACTGTGACACACTGATATACACCGCACCCCTTACTGTGTCACACTGATATACACCGCACCCCTTACTGTGACACACTGATATACACCACACCCCTTACTGTGTCACACTGATATACACCGCACCCCTTACTGTGTCACACTGATATACACCGCACCCCTTACTGTGTCACACTGATATACACCACACCCCTTACTGTGACACACTGATATACACCGCACCCCTTACTGTGACACACTGATATACACCACACCCCTTATTGTGTCACACTGATATACACCGCACCCCTTACTGTGTCACACTGATATACACCGCACCCCTTACTGTGTCACACTGATATACACCGCACCCCATACTGTGTCACACTGATATACACCGCACTCCTTACTGTGTCACACTGATATACACCACACCCCTTACTGTGTCACACTGATATACACCGCACCCCTTACTGTGTCACACTGATATACACCGCACCCCTTACTGTGACACTGATATACACCGCACCCCTTACTGTGTCACACTGATATACACCGCACCGCTTACTGTGACACACTGATATACACCGCACCCCTTACTGTGACACACTGATATACACCGCACCCCTGACTGTGTCACACTGATATCCACCGCACCCCTTACTGTGACACACTGATATACACCACACCCCTTACTGTGTCACAGTGATATACACCGCACCCCTTACTGTGACACACTGATATACACCGCACCCCTGACTGTGTCACACTGATATACACCGCACCCCTTACTGTGTCACACTGATATACACCGCACTCCTTACTGTGACACACTGATATACACCACACCCCTTACTGTGACACACTGATATACACCACACCCCTTACTGTGTCACACTGATATACACCGCACCCCTTACTGTGTCACACTGATATACACCACACCCCTTACTGTGACACACTGATATACACCACACCCCTTACTGTGTCACACTGATATACACTGCACCCCTTACTGTGACACTGATATACACCGCACCCCTTACTGTGACACACTGATATACACCGCACCCCTTACTGTGACACTGATATACACCACACCCCTTACTGTGTCACAATGATATACACCGCACCCCTTACTGTGACACTGATATACACCGCACCCCTTACTGTGACACACTGATATACACCGCACCCCTTACTGTGTCACACTGATATACACCGCACCCCTTACTGTGTCACACTGATATACACCGCACCCCTTACTGTGACACTGATATACACCACACCCATTACTGTGTCACACTGATATACACCGCACCCCTTACTGTGTCACACTGATATACACCGCACCCCTTACTGTGACACTGATATACACCGCACCCCTTACTGTGTCACACTGATATACACCGCACCCCTTACTGTGACACACTGATATACACCACACCCCTTACTGTGTCACACTGATATACACCGCACCCCTTACTGTGTCACACTGATATACACCGCACCCCTTACTGTGTCACACTGATATACACCACACCCCTTACTGTGACACACTGATATACACCGCACCCCTTACTGTGACACACTGATATACACCGCACCCCTTACTGTGTCACACTGATATACACCACACCCCTTACTGTGTCACACTGATATACACCGCACCCCTTACTGTGACACACTGATACACACCGCACCCCTTACTGTGTCACACTGATATACACCACACCCCTTACTGTGACACACTGATATACACCACACCCCTTACTGTGTCACACTGATATACACCACACCCCTTACTGTGTCACACTGATATACACCGCACCCCTTACTGTGTCACACTGATATACACCACACCCCTTACTGTGACACACTGATATACACCGCACCCCTTACTGTGACACACTGATATACACCGCACCCCTTACTGTGTCACACTGATATACACCGCACCCCTTACTGTGTCACACTGATATACACCACACCCCTTACTGTGTCACACTGATATACACCACACCCCTTACTGTGTCACACTGATATACACCGCACCCCTTACTGTGACACACTGATACACACCGCACCCCTTACTGTGTCACACTGATATACACCACACCCCTTACTGTGTCACACTGATATACACCGCACCCCTTACTGTGTCACACTGATATACACCACACCCCTTACTGTGACACTGATATACACCCCACCCCTTACTGTGTCACACTGATATACACCGCACCCCTTACTGTGACACTGATATACACCGCACCCCTTACTGTGACACACTGATATACACCGCACCCCTTACTGTGTCACACTGATATACACCGCACCCCTTACTGTGTCACACTGATATACACCGCACCCCTTACTGTGTCACACTGATATACACCGCACCCCTTACTGTGACACACTGATATACACCGCACCCCTTACTGTGTCACACTGATACACACCGCACCCCTTACTGTGTCACACTGATATACACCACACCCCTTACTGTGACACACTGATATACACCGCACCGCTTACTGTGTCACACTGATATACACCGCACCCCTTACTGTGTCACACTGATATACACCACACCCCTTACTGTGTCACACTGATATACACCGCACCCCTTACTGTGTCACACTGATATACACCACACCCCTTACTGTGTCACACTGATATACACCGCACCCCTTACTGTGTCACACTGATATACACCGCACCCCTTACTGTGTCACACTGATATACACCGCACCCCTTACTGTGTCACACTGATATACACCACACCCCTTACTGTGTCACACTGATATACACCACACCCCTTACTGTGACACACTGATATACACCGCACCGCTTACTGTGTCACACTGATATACACCGCACCCCTTACTGTGTCACACTGATATACACCACACCCCTTACTGTGTCACACTGATATACACCGCACCCCTTACTGTGTCACACTGATATACACCACACCCCTTACTGTGACACACTGATATACACCGCACCCCTTACTGTGACACACTGATATACACCACACCCCTTACTGTGTCACACTGATATACACCGCACCGCTTACTGTGTCACACTGATATACACCGCACCCCTTACTGTGACACACTGATATACACCACACCCCTTACTGTGTCACACTGATATACACCGCACCGCTTACTGTGACACACTGATATACACCACACCCCTTACTGTGTCACACTGATATACACCGCACCCCTTACTGTGACACACTGATATACACCGCACCCCTTACTGTGTCACACTGATACACACCGCACCCCTTACTGTGTCACACTGATATACACCACACCCCTTACTGTGACACACTGATATACACCGCACCGCTTACTGTGTCACACTGATATACACCGCACCCCTTACTGTGACACACTGATATACACCGCACCCCTTACTGTGTCACACTGATATACACCGCACCCCTTACTGTGACACTGATATACACCGCACCCCTTACTGTGTCACACTGATATACACCGCACCCCTTACTGTGACACACTGATATACACCGCACCCCTTACTGTGACACTGATATACACCGCACCCCTTACTGTGTCACACTGATATACACCGCACCCCTTACTGTGTCACACTGATATACACCACACCCCTTACTGTGTCACACTGATATACACCGCACCCCTTACTGTGACACACTGATATACACCACACCCCTTACTGTGACACACTGATATACACCACACCCCTTACTGTGTCACACTGATATACACCACACCCCTTACTGTGACACACTGATATACACCACACCCCTTACTGTGTCACACTGATATACACCGCACCCCTTACTGTGTCACACTGAGATACACCACACCCCTTACTGTGACACACTGATATACACCGCACCCCTTACTGTGACACACTGATATACACCACACCCCTTACTGTGTCACACTGATATACACCCCACCCCTTAATGTGTCACACTGATATACACCGCACCCCTTACTGTGTCACACTGATATACACCGCACCCCTTACTGTGACACACTGATATACACCGCACCCCTTACTGTGTCACACTGATATACACCGCACCCCTTACTGTGTCACACTGATATACACCGCACCCCTTACTGTGACACACTGATATACACCGCACCCCTTACTGTGTCACACTGATATACACCACACCCCTTACTGTGACACTGATATACACCACACCCCTTACTGTGACACTGATATACACCACACCCCTTACTGTGTCACACTGATATACACCGCACCCCTTACTGTGACACACTGATATGCACCGCACCCCTTACTGTGACACACTGATATACACCACACCCCTTACTGTGACACACTGATATACACCACACCCCTTACTGTGTCACACTGATATACACCGCACCCCTTACTGTGTCACACTGATATACACCGCACCCCTTACTGTGTCACACTGATATACACCACACCCCTTACTGTGTCACACTGATATACACCACACCCCTTACTGTGTCACACTGATATACACCACACCCCTTACTGTGACACTGATATACACCACACCCCTTACTGTGTCACACTGATATACACCGCACCCCTTACTGTGACACACTGATATGCACCGCACCCCTTACTGTGACACACTGATATACACCACACCCCTTACTGTGACACACTGATATACACCACACCCCTTACTGTGTCACACTGATATACACCGCACCCCTTACTGTGTCACACTGATATACACCGCACCCCTTACTGTGTCACACTGATATACACCACACCCCTTACTGTGTCACACTGATATACACCGCACCCCTTACTGTGTCACACTGATATACACCGCACCCCTTACTGTGACACTGATATACACCACACCCCTTACTGTGTCACACTGATATACACCGCACCCCTTACTGTGACACACTGATATACACCGCACCCCTTACTGTGACACTGATATACACCACACCCCTTACTGTGTCACACTGATATACACCGCACCCCTTACTGTGACACACTGATATACACCGCACCCCTTACTGTGTCACACTGATATACACCACACCCCTTACTGTGACACTGATATACACCGCACCCCTTACTGTGACACACTGATATACACCGCACCGCTTACTGTGTCACACTGATATACACCCCACCCCTTACTGTGTCACACTGATATACACCGCACCCCTTACTGTGACACACTGATATACACCGCACCCCTTACTGTGACACACTGATATACACCGCACCCCTTACTGTGACACACTGATATACACCGCACCCCTTACTGTGTCACACTGATATACACCGCACCCCTTACTGTGTCACACTGATATACACCGCACCCCTTACTGTGTCACACTGATATACACCGCACCCCTTACTGTGTCACACTGATATACACCACACCCCTTACTGTGACACTGATATACACCACACCCCTTACTGTGTCACACTGATATACACCACACCCCTTACTGTGACACTGATATACACCGCACCCCTTACTGTGACACACTGATATACACCGCACCGCTTACTGTGTCACACTGATATACACCCCACCCCTTACTGTGTCACACTGATATACACCGCACCCCTTACTGTGTCACACTGATATACACCGCACCCCTTACTGTGACACACTGATATACACCGCACCCCTTACTGTGTCACACTGATATACACCGCACCCCTTACTGTGACACTGATGTACACCGCACCCCTTACTGTGACACACTGATATACACCGCACCCCTTACTGTGTCACACTGATATACACCGCACCCCTTACTGTGACACACTGATATACACCACACCCCTTACTGTGTCACACTGATATAGACCGCACCCCTTACTGTGACACACTGATATACACCACACCCCTTACTGTGTCACACTGATATACACCACACCCCTTACTGTGACACACTGATATACACCGCACCCCTTACTGTGACACACTGATATACACCGCACCCCTTACTGTGACACTGATATACACCACACCCCTTACTGTGTCACACTGATATACACCGCACCCCTTACTGTGTCACACTGATATACACCACACCCCTTACTGTGTCACACTGATATACACCACACCCCTTACTGTGTCACACTGATATACACCACACCCCTTACTGTGACACACTGATATACACCGCACCTCTTACTGTGTCACACTGATATACACCGCACCCCTTACTGTGTCACACTGATATACACCACACCCCTTACTGTGACACACTGATATACACCGCACCCCTTACTGTGTCACACTGATATACACCCCACCCCTTACAGTGTCACACTGATATACACCGCACCCCTTACTGTGACACACTGATATACACCACACCCCTTACTGTGACACACTGATATACACCACACCCCTTACTGTGTCACACTGATATACACCACACCCCTTACTGTGACACTGATATACACCACACACCTTACTGTGACACACTGATATACACCCCACCCCTTACTGTGTCACACTGATATACACCACACCCCTTACTGTGTCACACTGATATACACCGCACCGCTTACTGTGTCACACTGATATACACCACACCCCTTACTGTGTCACACTGATATACACCGCACCGCTTACTGTGTCACACTGATATACACCGCACCCCTTACTGTGTCACACTGATATACACCGCACCGCTTACTGTGTCACACTGATATACACCGCACCCCTTACTGTGACACTGATATACACCGCACCCCTTACTGTGTCACACTGATATACACCGCACCGCTTACTGTGTCACACTGATATACACCGCACCCCTTACTGTGACACTGATATACACCGCACCGCTTACTGTGTCACACTGATATACACCGCACCCCTTACTGTGACACTGATATACACCGCACCCCTTACTGTGACACTGATATACACCGCACCCCTTACTGTGACACTGATATACACCGCACCCCTTACTGTGACACACTGATATACACCACACCCCTTACTGTGTCACACTGATATACACCGCACCCCTTACTGTGTCACTGATATACACCGCACCCCTTACTGTGTCACACTGATATACACCACACCCCTTACTGTGTCACACTGATATACACCACACCCCTTACTGTGTCACACTGATATACACCGCACCCCTTACTGTGTCACACTGATATACACCGCACCCCTTACTGTGTCACACTGATATACACCGCACCCCTTACTGTGTCACACTGATATACACCGCACCCCTTACTGTGTCACACTGATATACACCGCACCCCTTACTGTGTCACACTGATATACACCACACCCCTTACTGTGTCACACTGATATACACCGCACCCCTTACTGTGTCACACTGATATACACCACACCCCTTACTGTGACACTGATATACACCGCACCCCTTACTGTGACACTGATATACACCGCACCCCTTACTGTGTCACACTGATATACACCGCACCCCTCACTGTGTCACACTGATATACACCCCACCCCTTACTGTGTCACACTGATATACACCACACCCCTTACTGTGACACACTGATATACACCGCACCGCTTACTGTGTCACACTGATATACACCGCACCCCTTACTGTGACACACTGATATACACCACACCCCTTACTGTGACACAGTGATATACACCGCACCCCTTACTGTGACACACTGATATACACCGCACCCCTTACTGTGTCACACTGATATACACCGCACCCCTTACTGTGACACACTGATATACACCGCACCCCTTACTGTGTCACACTGATATACACCGCACCCCTTACTGTGTCACACTGATATACACCACACCCCTTACTGTGACACACTGATATACACCACACCCCTTACTGTGACACACTGATATACACCACACCGCTTACTGTGACACACTGATATACACCACACCCCTTACTGTGACACACTGATATACACCGCACCCCTTACTGTGACACACTGATATACACCGCACCCCTTACTGTGTCACACTGATATACACCGCACCCCTTACTGTGTCACTGATATACACCGCACCCCTTACTGTGTCACACTGATATACACCACACCCCTTACTGTGTCACACTGATATACACCACACCCCTTACTGTGTCACTGATATACACCGCACCCCTTACTGTGACACACTGATATACACCACACCCCTTACTGTGTCACACTGATATACACCGCACCCCTTACTGTGTCACACTGATATACACCACACCCCTTACTGTGTCACACTGATATACACCGCACCCCTTACTGTGTCACACTGATATACACCACACCCCTTACTGTGTCACACTGATATACACCGCACCCCTTACTGTGACACACTGATATACACCGCACCCCTTACTGTGACACACTGATATACACCGCACCCCTTACTGTGACACACTGATATACACCGCACCCCTTACTGTGTCACACTGATATACACTGCACCCCTTACTGTGACACTGATATACACCGCACCCCTTACTGTGTCACACTGATATACACCGCACCCCTTACTGTGTCACACTGATATACACCGCACCCCTTACTGTGACACACTGATATACACCGCACCCCTTACTGTGACACACTGATATACACCACACCCCTTACTGTGTCACACTGATATACACCGCACCCCTTACTGTGACACACTGATATACACCGCACCCCTTACTGTGACACACTGATATACACCACACCCCTTACTGTGTCACACTGATATACACCGCACCCCTTACTGTGACACACTGATATACACCGCACCCCTTACTGTGACACACTGATATACACCGCACCCCTTACTGTGACACACTGATATACACCGCACCCCTTACTGTGACACACTGATATACACCACACCCCTTACTGTGTCACACTGATATACACCACACCCCTTACTGTGTCACACTGATATACACCGCACCCCTTACTGTGTCACACTGATATACACCGCACCCCTTACTGTGTCACACTGATATACACCCCACCCCTTACTGTGACACACTGATATACACCGCACCCCTTACTGTGTCACACTGATATACACCGCACCCCTTACTGTGTCACACTGATATACACCACACCCCTTACTGTGACACACTGATATACACCGCACCCCTTACTGTGACACACTGAAATACACCGCACCCCTTACTGTGTCACACTGATATACACCACACCCCTTACTGTGACACACTGATATACACCACACCCCTTACTGTGTCACACTGATATACACCGCACCCCTTACTGTGTCACACTGATATACACCACACCCCTTACTGTGACACACTGATATACACCGCACCCCTTACTGTGTCACACTGATATACACCGCACCCCTTACTGTGACACACTGATATACACCGCACCCCTTACTGTGTCACACTGATATACACCGCACCCCTTACTGTGTCACACTGAAATACACCACACCCCTTACTGTGTCACACTGATATACACCGCACCCCTTACTGTGTCACACTGATATACACCGCACCCCTTACTGTGACACACTGATATACACCGCACCCCTTACTGTGACACACTGATATACACCGCACCCCTTACTGTGACACACTGATATACACCACACCCCTTACTGTGACACTGATATACACCGCACCCCTTACTGTGACACACTGATATACACCGCACCCCTTACTGTGACACACTGATATACACCGCACCCCTTACTGTGACACACTGATATACACCGCACCCCTTACTGTGACACACTGATATACACCCCACCCCTTACTGTGACACTGATATACACCGCACCCCTTACTGTGACACACTGATATACACCGCACCCCTTACTGTGTCACACTGATATACACCGCACCCCTTACTGTGACACACTGATATACACCACACCCCTTACTGTGACACACTGATATACACCGCACCCCTTACTGTGTCACACTGATATACACCGCACCCCGTACTGTGACACACTGATATACACCACACCCCTTACTGTGACACACTGATATACACGGCACCCCTTACTGTGACACACTGATATACACCGCACCCCTTACTGTGACACACTGAGATACACCGCACCCCTTACTGTGACACACTGATATACACCGCACCCCTTACTGTGTCACACTGATATACACCGCACCCCTTACTGTGTCACACTGATATACACAGCACCCCTTACTGTGACACTGATATACACCGCACCCCTTACTGTGACACTGATATACACCGCACCCCTTACTGTGTCGCACTGATATACACCGCACCCCTTACTGTGTCACACTGATATACACCGCACCCCTTACTGTGACACACTGATATACACCACACCCCTTACTGTGTCACACTGATATACACCGCACCCCTTACTGTGTCACACTGATATACACCACACCCCTTACTGTGTCACACTGATATACACCACACCCCTTACTGTGACACACTGATATACACCGCACCCCTTACTGTGTCACACTGATACACACCACACCCCTTACTGTGTCACACTGATATACACCGCACTCCTTACTGTGTCACACTGATATACACCACACCCCTTACTGTGTCACACTGATATACACCGCACCCCTTACTGTGACACACTGATATACACCACACCCCTTACTGTGTCACACTGATATACACCGCACCCCTTACTGTGTCACACTGATATACACCGCACCCCTTACTGTGTCACACTGATATACACCGCACCCCTTACTGTGTCACACTGATATACACCGCACCCCTTACTGTGTCACACTGATATACACCGCACCCCTTACTGTGTCACACTGATATACACCGCACCCCTTACTGTGTCACACTGATATACACCGCACCCCTTACTGTGTCACACTGATATACACCGCACCCCTTACTGTGTCACACTGATATACACCGCACTCCTTAGTGTGACACACTGATATACACCACACCCTTTACTGTGTCACACTGATATACACCGCACCCCTTACTGTGTCACACTGATATACACCGCACCCCTTACTGTGTCACACTGATATACACCGCAGCCCTTACTGTGACACACTGATATACACCACACCCCTTACTGTGACACACTGATATACACCGCACACCTTACTGTGACACACTGATATACACCGCACCCCTTACTGTGACACACTGATATACACCGCACCCCTTACTGTGACACACTGATATACACCACACCCCTTACTGTGACACACTGATATACACCGCACCCCTTACTGTGACACTGATATACACCACACCCCTTACTGTGACACACTGATATACACCGCACCCCTTACTGTGACACTGATATACACCGCACCCCTTACTGTGACACACTGATATACACCGCACCCCTTACTGTGTCACACTGATATACACCGCACCCCTTACTGTGACACACTGATATACACCGCACCCCTTACTGTGACACACTGATATACACCGCACCCCTTACTGTGTCACACTGATATACACCGCACCCCTTACTGTGACACACTGATATACACCGCACCCCTTACTGTGTCACACTGATATACACCGCACCCCTTACTGTGACACACTGATATACACCACACCCCTTACTGTGTCACACTGATATACACCGCAGCCCTTACTGTGACACACTGATATACACCGCACCCCTTACTGTGACACACTGATATACACCACACCCCTTACTGTGACACACTGATATACACCGCACCCCTTAATGTGTCACACTGATATACACCGCACCCCTCACTCTGACACACTGATATACACCGCACCCCTTACTGTGACACTGATATACACCACACCCCTTACTGTGACACACTGATATACACCGCACCCCTTACTGTGACACACTGATATACACCGCACCCCTTACTGTGTCACACTGATATACACCGCACCCCTTACTGTGTCACACTGATATACACCGCACCCCTTACTGTGTCACACTGATATACACCGCACCCCTTACTGTGTCACACTGATATACACCGCACCCCTTACTGTGTCACACTGATATACACCGCACCCCTTACTGTGTCACTGATATACACCGCACCCCTTACTGTGTCACACTGATATACACCGCACCCCTTACTGTGACACACTGATATACACCGCACCCCTTACTGTGTCACTGATATACACCGCACCCCTTACTGTGTCACACTGATATACACCACACCCCTTACTGTGTCACACTGATATACACCGCACCCCTTACTGTGACACACTGATATACACCGCACCCCTTACTGTGTCACACTGATATACACCGCACCCCTTACTGTGACACACTGATATACAC
This sequence comes from Mustelus asterias, assembly GCF_964213995.1. Taxonomy (NCBI): domain Eukaryota; kingdom Metazoa; phylum Chordata; class Chondrichthyes; order Carcharhiniformes; family Triakidae; genus Mustelus; species Mustelus asterias. Next base: position 50,304 of record NW_027591876.1, on the reverse strand, counting down.
CACACCCCTTACTGTGTCACACTGATATACACCACACCCCTTACTGTGACACTGATATACACCACACCCCTTACTGTGTCACACTGATATACACCACACCCCTTACTGTGACACTGATATACACCGCACCCCTTACTGTGTCACACTGATATACACCACACCCCTTACTGTGTCACACTGATATACACCGCACCCCTTACTGTGTCACACTGATATACACCACACCCCTTACTGTGTCACACTGATATACACCACACCCCTTACTGTGTCACACTGATATACACCACACCCCTTACTGTGTCACACTGATATACACCACACCCCTTACTGTGTCACACTGATATACACCGCACCCCTTACTGTGTCACACTGATATACACCACACCCCTTACTGTGTCACACTGATATACACCGCACCCCTTACTGTGTCACACTGATATACACCACACCCCTTACTGTGTCACACTGATATACACCACACCCCTTACTGTGACACTGATATACACCGCACCCCTTACTGTGTCACACTGATATACACCACACCCCTTACTGTGTCACACTGATATACACCGCACCCCTTACTGTGACACACTGATATACACCGCACCCCTTACTGTGTCACACTGATATACACCGCACCCCTTACTGTGACACACTGATATACACCGCACCGCTTACTGTGTCACACTGATATACACCCCACCCCTTACTGTGTCACACTGATATACACCGCACCCCTTACTGTGTCACACTGATATACACCGCACCCCTTACTGTGACACACTGATATACACCGCACCCCTTACTGTGTCACACTGATATACACCGCACCCCTTACTGTGACACTGATGTACACCGCACCCCTTACTGTGACACACTGATATACACCGCACCCCTTACTGTGTCACACTGATATACACCGCACCCCTTACTGTGTCACACTGATATACACCGCACCCCTTACTGTGTCACACTGATATACACCGCACCCCTTACTGTGACACACTGATATACACCACACCCCTTACTGTGTCACACTGATATACACCGCACCCCTTACTGTGACACACTGATATACACCACACCCCTTACTGTGTCACACTGATATACACCACACCCCTTACTGTGACACACTGATATACACCGCACCCCTTACTGTGACACACTGATATACACCGCACCCCTTACTGTGACACTGATATACACCACACCCCTTACTGTGTCACACTGATATACACCGCACCCCTTACTGTGTCACACTGATATACACCACACCCCTTACTGTGTCACACTGATATACACCACACCCCTTACTGTGTCACACTGATATACACCACACCCCTTACTGTGTCACACTGATATACACCGCACCCCTTACTGTGTCACACTGATATACACCACACCCCTTACTGTGTCACACTGATATACACCGCACCTCTTACTGTGTCACACTGATATACACCGCACCCCTTACTGTGTCACACTGATATACACCACACCCCTTACTGTGACACACTGATATACACCGCACCCCTTACTGTGTCACACTGATATACACCCCACCCCTTACAGTGTCACACTGATATACACCGCACCCCTTACTGTGACACACTGATATACACCACACCCCTTACTGTGACACACTGATATACACCACACCCCTTACTGTGTCACACTGATATACACCACACCCCTTACTGTGACACTGATATACACCACACCCCTTACTGTGACACACTGATATACACCGCACCCCTTACTGTGACACACTGATATACACCACACCCCTTACTGTGACACACTGATATACACCGCACCCCTTACTGTGTCACACTGATATACACCACACCCCTTACTGTGACACACTGATATACACCACACCCCTTACTGTGTCACACTGATATACACCACACCCCTTACTGTGTCACACTGATATACACCACACCCCTTACTGTGACACACTGATATACACCGCACCCCTTACTGTGACACACTGATATACACCACACCCCTTACTGTGACACACTGATATACACCGCACCGCTTACTGTGTCACACTGATATACACCGCACCCCTTACTGTGTCACACTGATATACACCGCACCGCTTACTGTGTCACACTGATATACACCGCACCCCTTACTGTGACACTGATATACACCGCACCCCTTACTGTGTCACACTGATATACACCGCACCGCTTACTGTGTCACACTGATATACACCGCACCCCTTACTGTGACACTGATATACACCGCACCCCTTACTGTGTCACACTGATATACACCACACCCCTTACTGTGTCACACTGATATACACCGCACCCCTTACTGTGTCACACTGATATACACCGCACCCCTTACTGTGTCACACTGATATACACCACACCCCTTACTGTGTCACACTGATATACACCGCACCCCTTACTGTGTCACACTGATATACACCGCACCCCTTACTGTGTCACACTGATATACACCGCACCCCTTACTGTGTCACACTGATATACACCGCACCCCTTACTGTGTCACACTGATATACACCGCACCCCTTACTGTGTCACACTGATATACACCACACCCCTTACTGTGTCACACTGATATACACCGCACCCCTTACTGTGTCACACTGATATACACCACACCCCTTACTGTGACACTGATATACACCGCACCCCTTACTGTGTCACACTGATATACACCGCACCCCTCACTGTGTCACACTGATATACACCCCACCCCTTACTGTGTCACACTGATATACACCGCACCCCTTACTGTGACACACTGATATACACCACACACCTTACTGTGTCACACTGATATACACCGCACCCCTTACTGTGTCACACTGATATACACCACACCCCTTACTGTGTCACACTGATATACACCACACCCCTTACTGTGACACACTGATATACACCGCACCCCTTACTGTGTCACACTGATATACACCACACCCCTTACTGTGACACACTGATATACACCACACCCCTCACTGTGACACACTGATATACACCGCACCCCTTACTGTGACACACTGATATACACCACACCCCTTACTGTGACACTGATATACACCGCACCCCTTACTGTGTCACACTGATATACACCGCACCCCTTACTGTGTCACACTGATATACACCACACCCCTTACTGTGACACACTGATATACACCACACCCCTTACTGTGACACTGATATACACCGCACCCCTTACTGTGTCACACTGATATACACCGCACCCCTCACTGTGTCACACTGATATACACCGCACCCCTTACTGTGTCACACTGATATACACCACACCCCTTACTGTGTCACACTGATATACACCACACCCCTTACTGTGTCACACTGATATACACCGCACCCCTTACTGTGTCACACTGATATACACCGCACCCCTTACTGTGACACACTGATATACACCGCACCCCTTACTGTGTCACACTGATATACACCGCACCCCTTACTGTGTCACTGATATACACCGCACCCCTTACTGTGTCACACTGATATACACCACACCCCTTACTGTGTCACACTGATATACACCACACCCCTTACTGTGTCACTGATATACACCGCACCCCTTACTGTGTCACACTGATATACACCACACCCCTTACTGTGTCACACTGATATACACCGCACCCCTTACTGTGACACACTGATATACACCGCACCCCTTACTGTGACACACTGATATACACCGCACCCCTTACTGTGACACACTGATATACACCGCACCCCTTACTGTGTCACACTGATATACACCGCACCCCTTACTGTGACACACTGATATACACCGCACCCCTTACTGTGTCACACTGATATACACCGCACCCCTTACTGTGTCACACTGATATACACCGCACCCCTTACTGTGACACACTGATATACACCGCACCCCTTACTGTGACACACTGATATACACCACACCCATTACTGTGTCACACTGATATACACCGCACCCCTTACTGTGACACACTGATATACACCGCACCCCTTACTGTGACACACTGATATACACCACACCCCTTACTGTGTCACACTGATATACACCGCACCCCTTACTGTGACACACTGATATACACCGCACCCCTTACTGTGACACACTGATATACACCGCACCCCTTACTGTGACACACTGATATACACCGCACCCCTTACTGTGACACACTGATATACACCGCACCCCTTACTGTGACACTGATATACACCGCACCCCTTACTGTGACACACTGATATACACCGCACCCCTTACTGTGTCACACTGATATACACCACACCCCTTACTGTGTCACACTGATATACACCACACCCCTTACTGTGTCACACTGATATACACCACACCCCTTACTGTGTCACACTGATATACACCACACCCCTTACTGTGTCACACTGATATACACCGCACCCCTTACTGTGTCACACTGATATACACCGCACCCCTTACTGTGTCACACTGATATACACCCCACCCCTTACTGTGACACACTGATATACACCGCACCCCTTACTGTGTCACACTGATATACACCGCACCCCTTACTGTGTCACACTGATATACACCACACCCCTTACTGTGACACACTGATATACACCGCACCCCTTACTGTGACACACTGAAATACACCGCACCCCTTACTGTGTCACACTGATATACACCACACCCCTTACTGTGACACACTGATATACACCACACCCCTTACTGTGTCACACTGATATACACCGCACCCCTTACTGTGTCACACTGATATACACCACACCCCTTACTGTGACACACTGATATACACCGCACCCCTTACTGTGACACACTGATATACACCGCACCCCTTACTGTGTCACACTGAAATACACCACACCCCTTACTGTGTCACACTGATATACACCGCACCCCTTACTGTGTCACACTGATATACACCGCACCCCTTACTGTGACACACTGATATACACCGCACCCCTTACTGTGACACACTGATATACACCGCACCCCTTACTGTGACACACTGATATACACCACACCCCTTACTGTGACACTGATATACACCGCACCCCTTACTGTGACACACTGATATACACCGCACCCCTTACTGTGACACACTGATATACACCGCACCCCTTACTGTGACACACTGATATACACCGCACCCCTTACTGTGACACACTGATATACACCCCACCCCTTACTGTGACACTGATATACACCGCACCCCTTACTGTGACACACTGATATACACCGCACCCCTTACTGTGTCACACTGATATACACCGCACCCCTTACTGTGACACACTGATATACACCACACCCCTTACTGTGACACACTGATATACACCGCACCCCTTACTGTGTCACACTGATATACACCGCACCCCGTACTGTGACACACTGATATACACCACACCCCTTACTGTGACACACTGATATACACGGCACCCCTTACTGTGACACACTGATATACACCGCACCCCTTACTGTGACACACTGAGATACACCGCACCCCTTACTGTGACACACTGATATACACCGCACCCCTTACTGTGTCACACTGATATACACCGCACCCCTTACTGTGTCACACTGATATACACAGCACCCCTTACTGTGACACTGATATACACCGCACCCCTTACTGTGACACTGATATACACCGCACCCCTTACTGTGTCGCACTGATATACACCGCACCCCTTACTGTGTCACACTGATATACACCGCACCCCTTACTGTGACACACTGATATACACCACACCCCTTACTGTGTCACACTGATATACACCGCACCCCTTACTGTGTCACACTGATATACACCACACCCCTTACTGTGTCACACTGATATACACCACACCCCTTACTGTGACACACTGATATACACCGCACCCCTTACTGTGTCACACTGATACACACCACACCCCTTACTGTGTCACACTGATATACACCGCACTCCTTACTGTGTCACACTGATATACACCACACCCCTTACTGTGTCACACTGATATACACCGCACCCCTTACTGTGACACACTGATATACACCACACCCCTTACTGTGTCACACTGATATACACCGCACCCCTTACTGTGTCACACTGATATACACCGCACCCCTTACTGTGTCACACTGATATACACCGCACCCCTTACTGTGTCACACTGATATACACCGCACCCCTTACTGTGTCACACTGATATACACCGCACCCCTTACTGTGTCACACTGATATACACCGCACCCCTTACTGTGTCACACTGATATACACCGCACCCCTTACTGTGTCACACTGATATACACCGCACCCCTTACTGTGTCACACTGATATACACCGCACCCCTTACTGTGACACACTGATATACACCGCACCCCTTACTGTGTCACACTGATATACACCGCACCCCTTACTGTGTCACACTGATATACACCGCACCCCTTACTGTGACACACTGATATACACCGCACCCCTTACTGTGACACACTGATATACACCGCACCCCTTACTGTGTCACACTGATATACACCGCACCCCTTACTGTGTCACACTGATATACACCGCACCCCTTACTGTGTCACACTGATATACACCGCACCCCTTACTGTGACACACTGATATACACCGCACCCCTTACTGTGTCACACTGATATACACCGCACCCCTTACTGTGTCACACTGATATACACCGCACCCCTTACTGTGACACACTGATATACACCGCACTCCTTAGTGTGACACACTGATATACACCACACCCTTTACTGTGTCACACTGATATACACCGCACCCCTTACTGTGTCACACTGATATACACCGCACCCCTTACTGTGTCACACTGATATACACCGCAGCCCTTACTGTGACACACTGATATACACCACACCCCTTACTGTGACACACTGATATACACCGCACACCTTACTGTGACACACTGATATACACCGCACCCCTTACTGTGACACACTGATATACACCGCACCCCTTACTGTGACACACTGATATACACCACACCCCTTACTGTGACACACTGATATACACCGCACCCCTTACTGTGACACTGATATACACCACACCCCTTACTGTGACACACTGATATACACCGCACCCCTTACTGTGACACTGATATACACCGCACCCCTTACTGTGACACACTGATATACACCGCACCCCTTACTGTGTCACACTGATATACACCGCACCCCTTACTGTGACACACTGATATACACCGCACTCCTTACTGTGACACACTGATATACACCGCACCCCTTACTGTGTCACACTGATATACACCGCACCCCTTACTGTGACACACTGATATACACCGCACCCCTTACTGTGTCACACTGATATACACCGCACCCCTTACTGTGACACACTGATATACACCACACCCCTTACTGTGTCACACTGATATAGACCGCAGCCCTTACTGTGACACACTGATATACACCGCACCCCTTACTGTGACACACTGATATACACCACACCCCTTACTGTGACACACTGATATACACCGCACCCCTTAATGTGTCACACTGATATACACCGCACCCCTCACTCTGACACACTGATATACACCGCACCCCTTACTGTGACACACTGATATACACCGCACCCCTTACTGTGTCACACTGATATACACCGCACCCCTTACTGTGTCACACTGATATACACCGCACCCCTTACTGTGTCACACTGATATACACCGCACCCCTTACTGTGTCACACTGATATACACCGCACCCCTTACTGTGTCACACTGATATACACCGCACCCCTTACTGTGTCACTGATATACACCGCACCCCTTACTGTGTCACACTGATATACACCGCACCCCTTACTGTGACACACTGATATACACCGCACCCCTTACTGTGTCACTGATATACACCGCACCCCTTACTGTGTCACACTGATATACACCACACCCCTTACTGTGTCACACTGATATACACCGCACCCCTTACTGTGACACACTGATATACACCGCACCCCTTACTGTGTCACACTGATATACACCGCACCCCTTACTGTGACACACTGATATACACCACACCCCTTACTGTGACACACTGATATACACCGCACCCCTTACTGTGAACTGATATACACCACACCCCTTACTGTGTCACACTGATATACACCGCACCCCTTACTGTGTCACACTGATATACACCGCACCCCTTACTGTGTCACACTGATATACACCGCACCCCTTACTGTGTCACACTGATATACACCGCACCCCTTTCTGTATCACACTGATATACACCGCACCCCTTACTGTGTCACACTGATATACACCGCACCCCTTACTGTGTCACACTGATATACACCGCACCCCTTACTGTGTCACACTGATATACACCGCACCCCTTACTGTGTCACACTGATATACACCGCACCCCTTACTGTGTCACACTGATATACACCGCACCCCTTACTGTGTCACACTGATATACACCACACCCCTTACTGTGTCACACTGATATACACCGCACCCCTTACTGTGTCACACTGATATACACCACACCCCTTACTGTGTCACACTGATATACACCGCACCCCTTACTATGACACTGATATACACCACACCCCTTACTGTGTCACACTGATATACACCACACCCCTTACTGTGTGACACTGATATACACCGCACCCCTTACTGTGACACACTGATATACACCGCACCCCTTACTGTGACACTGATATACACCGCACCCCTTACTGTGACACACTGATATACACCGCACCCCTTACTGTGTCACACTGATATACACCGCACCCCTTACTGTGTCACACTGATATACACCGCACCCCTTACTGTGACACTGATATACACCGCACCCCTTACTGTGACACACTGATATACACCCCACCCCTTACTGTGACACTGATATACACCGCACCCCTTACTGTGACACACTGATATACACCGCACCCCTTACTGTGTCACACTGATATACACCACACCCCTTACTGTGACACACTGATATACACCGCACCGCTTACTGTGTCACACTGATATACACCGCACCCCTTACTGTGACACTGATATACACCGCACCCCTTACTGTGACACACTGATATACACCGCACCCCTTACTGTGTCACACTGATATACACCGCACCCCTTACTGTGTCACACTGATATACACCGCACCCCTTACTGTGACACTGATATACACCGCACCCCTTACTGTGACACACTGATATACACCCCACCCCTGACTGTGACACACTGATATACACCGCACCCCTTACTGTGTCACACTGATATACACCACACCCCTTACTGTGACACACTGATATACACCGCACCCCTTACTGTGACACACTGATATACACCGCACCCCTTACTGTGTCACACTGATATACACCGCACCCCTTACTGTGTCACACTGATATACACCGCACCCCTTACTGTGACACTGATATACACCGCACCCCTTACTGTGTCACACTGATATACACCGCACCCCTTACTGTGACACTGATATACACCGCACCCCTTACTGTGTCACACTGATATACACCGCACCCCTTACTGTGACACTGATATACACCGCACCCCTTACTGTGTCACACTGATATACACCGCACCCCTTACTGTGTCACACTGATATACACCGCACCCCTTACTGTGTCACACTGATATACACCGCACCCCTTACTGTGACACTGATATACACCGCACCCCTTACTGTGACACACTGATATGCACCGCACCCCTTACTGTGTCACACTGATATACACCGCACCCCTTACTGTGTCACACTGATATACACCGCACCCCTTACTGTGACACACTGATATACACCGCACTCCTTACTGTGACACACTGATATACACCGCACCCCTTACTGTGTCACACTGATATACACCGCACCCCTTACTGTGTCACACTGATATACACCGCACTCCTTACTGTGACACACTGATATACACCGCACCCCTTACTGTGACACACTGATATACACCGCACACCTTACTGTGTCACACTGATATACACCACACCCCTTACTGTGTCACACTGATATACACCGCACCCCTTACTGTGACACACTGATATACACCGCACCCCTTACTGTGACACACTGATATACACCGCACCCCTTACTGTGTCACACTGATATACACCGCACCCCTTACTGTGTCACACTGATATACACCGCACCCCTTACTGTGTCACACTGATATACACCACACCCCTTACTGTGTCACACTGATATACACCACACCCCTTACTGTGTCACACTGATATACACCACACCCCTTACTGTGTCACACTGATATACACCACACCCCTTACTGTGTCACACTGATATACACCGCACCCCTTACTGTGTCACTGATATACACCGCACCCCTTACTGTGTCACACTGATATACACCGCACCCCTTACTGTGACACACTGATATACACCGCACCCCTTACTGTGTCACTGATATACACCGCACCCCTTACTGTGACACACTGATATACACCACACCCCTTACTGTGTCACACTGATATACACCACACCCCTTACTGTGTCACACTGATATACACCGCACCCCTTACTGTGACACACTGATATACACCGCACTCCTTACTGTGACACTGATATACACCGCACCCCTTACTGTGACACTGATATACACCGCACCCCTTACTGTGACACACTGATATACACCGCACCCCTTACTGTGACACTGATATACACCGCACCCCTTACTGTGACACACTGATATACACCGCACCCCTTACTGTGACACTGATATACACCGCACCCCTTACTGTGACACACTGATATACACCACACCCCTTACTGTGTCACACTGATATACACCGCACCCCTTACTGTGTCACACTGATATACACCGCACCCCTTACTGTGACACACTTTTATACACCGCACCCCTTACTGTGACACTGATATACACCGCACCCCTTACTGTGACACACTGATATGCACCGCACCCCTTACTGTGTCACACTGATATACACCGCACCCCTTACTGTGACACACTGATATACACCGCACCCCTTACTGTGACACACTGATATACACCACACCCCTTACTGTGTCACACTGATATACACCGCACCCCTTACTGTGTCACACTGATATACACCGCACCCCTTACTGTGACACACTGATATACACCGCACCCCTTACTGTGACACACTGATATACACGACACCCCTTACTGTGTCACACTGATATACACCGCACCCCTTACTGTGACACACTGATATACACCGCACCCCTTACTGTGTCACACTGATATACACCGCACCCCTTACTGTGACACACTGATATACACCACACCCCTTACTGTGTCACACTGATATACACCGCACCCCTTACTGTGTCACACTGATATACACCGCACCCCTTACTGTGTCACACTGATATACACCGCACCCCTTACTGTGACACACTGATATACACCACACCCCTTACTGTGTCACACTGATATACACCGCACCCCTTACTGTGTCACACTGATATACACCGCACCCCTTACTGTGTCACACTGATACACACCGCACCACTTACTGTGTCACACTGATATACACCGCACCCCTTACTGTGACACACTGATATACACCGCACCCCTTACTGTGTCACACTGATATACACCGCACCCCTTACTGTGTCACACTGATATACACCGCACCGCTTACTGTGTCACACTGATATACACCGCACCCCTTACTGTGTCACACTGATATACACCGCACCCCTTACTGTGACACACTGATATACACCGCACCCCTTACTGTGACACTGATATACACCCCACCGCTTACTGTGACACACTGATATACACCGCACCCCTTACTGTGACACACTGATATACACCACACCCCTTACTGTGTCACACTGATATACACCGCACCCCTTACTGTGACACACTGATATACACCGCACCCCTTACTGTGACACACTGATATACACCGCACCCCTTACTGTGTCACACTGATATACACCGCACCCCTTACTGTGACACACTGATATACACCGCACCCCTTACTGTGACACACTGATATACACCACACCCCTTACTGTGTCACACTGATATACACCACACCCCTTACTGTGACACACTGATATACACCACACCCCTTACTGTGTCACACTGATATACACCGCACCCCTTACTGTGTCACACTGATATACACCGCACCCCTTACTGTGTCACACTGATATACACCGCACCCCTTACTGTGACACACTGATATACACCGCACCCCTTACTGTGACACACTGATATACACCGCACCCCTTACTGTGTCACACTGATATACACCGCACCCCTTACTGTGTCACACTGATATACACCGCACCCCTTACTGTGACACTGATATACACCGCACCCCTTACTGTGACACACTGATATGCACCGCACCCCTTACTGTGTCACACTGATATACACCGCACCCCTTACTGTGTCACACTGATATACACCGCACCCCTTACTGTGACACACTGATATACACCGCACTCCTTACTGTGACACATTGATATACACCGCACCCCTTACTGTGTCACACTGATATACACCGCACCCCTTACTGTGTCACACTGATATACACCGCACTCCTTACTGTGACACACTGATATACACCGCACCCCTTACTGTGACACACTGATATACACCGCACCCCTTACTGTGTCACACTGATATACACCGCACCCCTTACTGTGTCACACTGATATACACCACACCCCTTACTGTGTCACACTGATATACACCGCACCCCTTACTGTGACACACTGATATACACCGCACCCCTTACTGTGACACACTGATATACACCGCACCCCTTACTGTGTCACACTGATATACACCGCACCCCTTACTGTGTCACACTGATATACACCGCACCCCTTACTGTGTCACACTGATATACACCACACCCCTTACTGTGTCACACTGATATACACCACACCCCTTACTGTGTCACACTGATATACACCACACCCCTTACTGTGTCACACTGATATACACCACACCCCTTACTGTGTCACACTGATATACACCGCACCCCTTACTGTGTCACTGATATACACCGCACCCCTTACTGTGTCACACTGATATACACCGCACCCCTTACTGTGACACACTGATATACACCGCACCCCTTACTGTGTCACTGATATACACCGCACCCCTTACTGTGACACACTGATATACACCACACCCCTTACTGTGTCACACTGATATACACCACACCCCTTACTGTGTCACACTGATATACACCGCACCCCTTACTGTGACACACTGATATACACCGCACTCCTTACTGTGACACTGATATACACCACACCCCTTACTGTGTCACACTGATATACACCACACCCCTTACTGTGTCACACTGATATACACCGCACCCCTTACTGTGACACTGATATACACCGCACCCCTTACTGTGACACACTGATATACACCGCACCCCTTACTGTGACACTGATATACACCGCACCCCTTACTGTGACACACTGATATACACCGCACCCCTTACTGTGACACTGATATACACCGCACCCCTTACTGTGACACACTGATATACACCACACCCCTTACTGTGTCACACTGATATACACCGCACCCCTTACTGTGTCACACTGATATACACCGCACCCCTTACTGTGACACACTTTTATACACCGCACCCCTTACTGTGACACTGATATACACCGCACCCCTTACTGTGACACACTGATATGCACCGCACCCCTTACTGTGTCACACTGATATACACCGCACCCCTTACTGTGACACACTGATATACACCGCACCCCTTACTGTGACACACTGATATACACCACACCCCTTACTGTGTCACACTGATATACACCGCACCCCTTACTGTGTCACACTGATATACACCGCACCCCTTACTGTGACACACTGATATACACCGCACCCCTTACTGTGACACACTGATATACACGACACCCCTTACTGTGTCACACTGATATACACCGCACCCCTTACTGTGACACACTGATATACACCGCACCCCTTACTGTGTCACACTGATATACACCGCACCCCTTACTGTGACACACTGATATACACCACACCCCTTACTGTGTCACACTGATATACACCGCACCCCTTACTGTGTCACACTGATATACACCGCACCCCTTACTGTGTCACACTGATATACACCGCACCCCTTACTGTGACACACTGATATACACCACACCCCTTACTGTGTCACACTGATATACACCGCACCCCGTACTGTGTCACACTGATATACACCGCACCCCTTACTGTGTCACACTGATACACACCGCACCACTTACTGTGTCACACTGATATACACCGCACCCCTTACTGTGACACACTGATATACACCGCACCCCTTACTGTGTCACACTGATATACACCGCACCCCTTACTGTGTCACACTGATATACACCGCACCCCTTACTGTGACACACTGATATACACCGCACCCCTTACTGTGTCACACTGATATACACCGCACCCCTTACTGTGTCACACTGATATACACCGCACCCCTTACTGTGTCACACTGATATACACCGCACCGCTTACTGTGTCACACTGATATACACCGCACCCCTTACTGTGTCACACTGATATACACCGCACCCCTTACTGTGACACACTGATATACACCGCACCCCTTACTGTGACACTGATATACACCCCACCGCTTACTGTGACACACTGATATACACCGCACCCCTTACTGTGACACACTGATATACACCACACCCCTTACTGTGTCACACTGATATACACCGCACCCCTTACTGTGTCACACTGATATACACCACACCCCTTACTGTGACACACTGATATACACCGCACCCCTTACTGTGACACACTGATATACACCGCACCCCTTACTGTGTCACACTGATATACACCGCACCCCTTACTGTGTCACACTGATATACACCACACCCCTTACTGTGACACACTGATATACACCACACCCCTTACTGTGTCACACTGATATACACCGCACCCCTTACTGTGTCACACTGATATACACCGCACCCCTTACTGTGTCACACTGATATACACCGCACCCCTTACTGTGACACACTGATATACACCGCACCCCTTACTGTGACACACTGATATACACCGCACCCCTTACTGTGACACACTGATATACACCGCACCCCTTACTGTGTCACACTGATATACACCGCACCCCTTACTGTGTCACACTGATATACACCGCACCCCTTACTGTGTCACACTGATATACACCGCACCCCTTACTGTGACACTGATATACACCGCACCCCTTACTGTGTCACACTGATATACACCGCACCCCTTACTGTGTCACACTGATATACACCGCACCCCTTACTGTGACACTGATATACACCGCACCCCTTACTGTGTCACACTGATATACACCACACCCCTTACTGTGACACACTGATATACACCGCACCGCTTACTCTGTCACACTGATATACACCGCACCCCTTACTGTGACACTGATATACACCGCACCCCTTACTGTGACACACTGATATACACCGCACCCCTTACTGTGTCACACTGATATACACCGCACCCCTTACTGCGACACTGATATACACCCCACCCCTTACTGTGTCACACTGATATACACCGCACCCCTTACTGTGTCACACTGATATACACCGCACCCCTTACTGTGACACTGATATACACCGCACCCCTTACTGTGTCACACTGATATACACCGCACCCCTTACTGTGTCACACTGATATACACCGCACCCCTTACTGTGACACACTGATATACACCGCACCCCTTACTGTGACACACTGATATACACCGCACCCCTTACTGTGACACTGATATACACCCCACCCCTTACTGTGTCACACTGATATACACCGCACCCCTTACTGTGACACACTGATATACACCGCACCGCTTACTGTGTCACACTGATATACACCGCACCCCTTACTGTGACACTGATATACACCGCACCCCTTACTGTGACACACTGATATACACCGCACCCCTTACTGTGTCACACTGATATACACCGCACCCCTTACTGTGTCACACTGATATACACCGCACCCCTTACTGTGACACTGATATACACCGCACCCCTTACTGTGACACACTGATATACACCCCACCCCTTACTGTGACACTGATATACACCGCACCCCTTACTGTGTCACACTGATATACACCGCACCCCTTACTGTGTCACACTGATATACACCGCACCCCTTACTGTGACACTGATATACACCGCACCCCTTACTGTGTCACACTGATATACACCGCACCCCTTACTGTGTCACACTGATATACACCGCACCCCTTACTGTGTCACACTGATATACACCGCACCCCTTACTGTGACACTGATATACACCGCACCCCTTACTGTGACACACTGATATGCACCGCACCCCTTACTGTGTCACACTGATATACACCGCACCCCTTACTGTGTCACACTGATATACACCGCACCCCTTACTGTGACACACTGATATACACCGCACTCCTTACTGTGACACACTGATATACACCGCACCCCTTACTGTGTCACACTGATATACACCGCACCCCTTACTGTGTCACACTGATATACACCGCACTCCTTACTGTGACACACTGATATACACCGCACCCCTTACTGTGACACACTGATATACACCGCACCCCTTACTGTGTCACACTGATATACACCGCACCCCTTACTGTGACACACTGATATACACCGCACCCCTTACTGTGACACACTGATATACACCGCACCCCTTACTGTGTCACACTGATATACACCGCACCCCTTACTGTGTCACACTGATATACACCGCACCCCTTACTGTGTCACACTGATATACACCGCACCCCTTACTGTGTCACACTGATATACACCACACCCCTTACTGTGTCACACTGATATACACCACACCCCTGACTGTGTCACACTGATATACACCACACCCCTTACTGTGTCACACTGATATACACCGCACCCCTTACTGTGTCACTGATATACACCGCACCCCTTACTGTGTCACACTGATATACACCGCACCCCTTACTGTGACACACTGATATACACCGCACCCCTTACTGTGTCACTGATATACACCGCACCCCTTACTGTGTCACACTGATATACACCGCACCCCTTACTGTGACACACTGATATACACCACACCCCTTACTGTGTCACACTGATATACACCACACCCCTTACTGTGTCACACTGATATACACCACACCCCTTACTGTGACACACTGATATACACCGCACCCCTTACTGTGTCACACTGATATACACCGCACCCCTTACTGTGACACTGATATACACCGCACCCCTTACTGTGTCACACTGATATACACCGCACCCCTTACTGTGTCACACTGATATACACCGCACCCCTTACTGTGTCACACTGATATACACCCCACCCCTTACTGTGTCACACTGATATACACCGCACCCCTTACTGTGTCACACTGATATACACCGCACCCCTTACTGTGTCACACTGATATACACCGCACCCCTTACTGTGACACACTGATATACACCGCACCCCTTACTGTGTCACACTGATATACACCACACCCCTTACAGTGTCACACTGATATACACCGCACCCCTTACTGTGTCACACTGATATACAACACACCCCTTACTGTGTCACACTGATATACACCACACCCCTTACTGTGTCACACTGATATACACCGCACCCCTTACTGTGACACACTGATATACACCGAACCCCTTACTGTGTCACACTGATATACACCGCACCCCTTACTGTGTCACACTGATATACACCGCACCCCTTACTGTGACACTCTGATATACACCGCACCCCTTACTGTGACACACTGATATACACCGCACACCTTACTGTGACACTGATATACACCGCACCCCTTACTGTGACACACTGATATACACCGCACCCCTTACTGTGACACACTGATATACACCGCACCCCTTAATGTGTCACACTGATATACACCACACCCCTTACTGTGTCACACTGATATACACCGCACCCCTTACTGTGTCACACTGATATACACCGCACCCCTTACTGTGTCACACTGATATACACCGCACCCCTTACTGTGTCACACTGATATACACCGCACCCCTTACTGTGTCACTGATATACACCGCACCCCTTACTGTGTCACACTGATATACACCGCACCCCTTACTGTGACACACTGATATACACCGCACCCCTTACTGTGTCACTGATATACACCGCACCCCTTACTGTGTCACACTGATATACACCACACCCCTTACTGTGTCACACTGATATACACCGCACCCCTTACTGTGACACACTGATATACACCGCACCCCTTACTGTGTCACACTGATATACACCGCACCCCTTACTGTGTCACACTGATATACACCGCACCCCTTACTGTGACACACTGATATACACCGCACCCCTTACTGTGACACTGATATACACCGCACCCCTTACTGTGTCACACTGATATACACCGCACCCCTTACTGTGTCACACTGATATACACCGCACCCCTTACTGTGACACACTGATATACACCGCACCCCTTACTGTGACACACTGATATACACCGCACCCCTTACTGTGTCACACTGATATACACCGCACCCCTTACTGTGACACACTGATATACACCGCACCCCTTACTGTGTCACACTGATATACACCGCACCCCTTACTGTGACACACTGATATACACCGCACCCCTTACTGTGACACTGATATACACCGCACCCCTTACTGTGTCACACTGATATACACCACACCCCTTACTGTGACACACTGATATACACCGCACCCCTTACTGTGACACTGATATACACCACACCCCTTACTGTGTCACACTGATATACACCGCACCCCTTACTGTGTCACACTGATATACACCGCACCCCTTACTGTGTCACACTGATATACACCGCACCGCTTACTGTGTCACACTGATATACACCGCACCCCTTACTGTGTCACACTGATATACACCGCACCCCTTACTGTGACACTGATATACACCGCACCCCTTACTGTGACACACTGATATACACCCCACCCCTTACTGTGTCACACTGATATACACCGCACCCCTTACTGTGTCACACTGATATACACCACACCCCTTACTGTGACACACTGATATACACCGCACCCCTTACTGTGTCACACTGATATACACCACACCCCTTACTGTGTCACACTGATATACACCGCACCCCTTACTGTGTCACACTGATATACACCGCACCCCTTACTGTGACACACTGATATACACCACACCCCTTACTGTGACACACTGATATACACCGCACTCCTTACTGTGTCACACTGATATACACCGCACCCCTTACTGTGTCACACTGATATACACCGCACCCCTTACTGTGTCACACTGATATACACCGCACCCCTTACTGTGTCACACTGATATACACCGCACTCCTTACTGTGTCACACTGATATACACCGCACCCCTTACTGTATCACACTGATATACACCGCACCCCTTACTGTGTCACACTGATATACACCGCACCCCTTACTGTATCACACTGATATACACCGCACCCCTTACTGTGTCACACTGATATACACCGCACCCCTTACTGTGTCACACTGATATACACCGCACCCCTTACTGTGTCACACTGATATACACCGCACCCCTTACTGTGTCACACTGATATACACCACACCCCTTACTGTGTCACACTGATATACACCGCACCCCTTACTGTGTCACACTGATATACACCACACCCCTTACTGTGTCACACTGATATACACCGCACCCCTTACTGTGTCACACTGATATACACCACACCCCTTACTGTGTCACACTGATATACACCGCACACCTTACTGTGACACACTGATATAGACCGCACCCCTCACTGTGACACACTGATATACACCGCACCCCTTACTGTGTCACACTGATATACACCACACCCCTTACTGTGTCACACTGATATACACCGCACCCCTTACTGTGTCACACTGATATACACCACACCCCTTACTGTGTCACACTGATATACACCGCACACCTTACTGTGACACACTGATATACACCGCACCCCTCACTGTGACACACTGATATACACCGCACCCCTTACTGTGACACACTGATATACACCACACCCCTTACTGTGTCACACTGATATACACCACACCCCTTACTGTGTCACACTGATATACACCGCACCCCTTACTGTGTCACACTGATATACACCGCACCCCTTACTGTGTCACACTGATATACACCACACCCCTTACTGTGACACACTGATATACACCGCACCCCTTACTGTGTCACACTGATATACACCGCACCCCTTACTGTGTCACACTGATATACACCGCACACCTTACTGTGACACACTGATATACAACGCACCCCTTACTGTGTCACACTGATATACACCGCACCCCTTACTGTGTCACACTGATATACACCGCACCCCTTACTGTGACACACTGATATACACCACACCCCTTACTGTGTCACACTGATATACACCGCACCCCTTACTGTGACACACTGATATACACCGCACTCCTTACTGTGACACTGATATACACCGCACCCCTTACTGTGACACTGATATACACCGCACCCCTTACTGTGACACTGATATACACCGCACCCCTTACTGTGTCACACTGATATACACCGCACCCCTTACTGTGTCACACTGATATACACCGCACCCCTTACTGTGACACACTGATATACACCACACCCCTTACTGTGTCACACTGATATACACCGCACCCCTTACTGTGTCACACTGATATACACCGCACCCCGTACTGTGACACACTGATATACACCGCACCCCTTACTGTGACACTGATATACACCGCACCCCTTACTGTGACACACTGATATACACCACACCCCTTACTGTGTCACACTGATATACACCGCACCCCTTACTGTGACACTGATATACACCGCACCCCTTACTGTGTCACACTGATATACACCACACCCCTTACTGTGACACACTGATATACACCGCACCCCTTACTGTGACACTGATATACACCGCACCCCTTACTGTGTCACACTGATATACACCGCACCCCTTACTGTGACACACTGATATACACCGCACCCCTTACTGTGACACACTGATATACACCACACCCCTTACTGTGTCACACTGATATACACCGCACCCCTTACTGTGTCACACTGATATACACCGCACCCCTTACTGTGACACACTGATATACACCGCACCCCTTACTGTGACACTGATATACACCGCACCCCTTACTGTGACACACTGATATACACCACACCCCTTACTGTGTCACACTGATATACACCGCACCCCTTACTGTGTCACACTGATATACACCGCACCCCTTACTGTGTCACACTGATATACACCGCACCCCTTACTGTGTCACACTGATATACACCGCACCCCTCACTGTGTCACACTGATATACACCGCACCCCTTACTGTGACACACTGATATACACCGCACCCCTTACTGTGACACACTGATATACACCGCACCCCTTACTGTGACACACTGATATGCACCGCACCCCTTACTGTGTCACACTGATATACACCGCACTCCTTACTGTGTCACACTGATATACACCACACCCCTTACTGTGACACTGATATACACCGCACCCCTTACTGTGTCACACTGATATACACCACATCCCTTACTGTGACACACTGATATACACCGCACCCCTTACTGTGTCACACTGATATACACCGCACTCCTTACTGTGTCACACTGATATACACCACACCCCTTACTGTGACACTGATATACACCACACCCCTTACTGTGACACACTGATATGCACCGCACCCCTTACTGTGTCACACTGATATACACCGCACCCCTTACTGTGACACACTGATATACACCACACCCCTTACTGTGTCACACTGATATACACCGCACCCCTTACTGTGACACTGATATACACCACACCCCTTACTGTGACACTGATATACACCACACCCCTTACTGTGACACACTGATATACACCACACCCCTTACTGTGACACACTGATATACACCACACCCCTTACTGTGTCACACTGATATACACCACACCCCTTACTGTGTCACACTGATATACACCGCACTCCTTACTGTGTCACACTGATATACACCGCACTCCTTACTGTGACACTGATATACACCACACCCCTTACTGTGACACTGATATACACCGCACCCCTTACTGTGACACACTGATATACACCACACCCCTTACTGTGTCACACTGATATACACCGCACCCCTTACTGTGACACACTGATATACACCGCACCCCTTACTGTGACACACTGATATACACCGCACCCCTTACTGTGACACACTGATATACACCACACCCCTTACTGTGTCACACTGATATACACCGCACCCCTTACTGTGACACACTGATATACACCACACCCCTTACTGTGACACACTGATATACACCGCACCCCTTACTGTGACACACTGATATACACCCCACCCCTTACTGTGTCACACTGATATACACCGCACTCCTTACTGTGTCACACTGATATACACCACACCCCTTACTGTGACACTGATATACACCGCACCCCTTACTGTGACACACTGATATACACCACACCCCTTACTGTGTCACACTGATATACACCGCACCCCTTACTGTGACACACTGATATACACCGCACCCCTTACTGTGACACACTGATATGCACCGCACCCCTTACTGTGTCACACTGATATACACCGCACTCCTTACTGTGTCACACTGATATACACCACACCCCTTACTGTGACACTGATATACACCACACCCCTTACTGTGTCACACTGATATACACCACACCCCTTACTGTGTCACACTGATATACACCGCACCCCTTACTGTGTCACACTGATATACACCGCACCCCTTACTGTGTCACACTGATATACACCGCACACCTTACTGTGACACACTGATATAGACCGCACCCCTCACTGTGACACACTGATATACACCGCACCCCTTACTGTGACACACTGATATACACCGCACCCCTTACTGTGTCACACTGATATACACCGCACCCCTTACTGTGTCACACTGATATACACCACACCCCTTACTGTGTCACACTGATATACACCGCACACCTTACTGTGACACACTGATATACACCGCACCCCTCACTGTGACACACTGATATACACCGCACCCCTTACTGTGACACACTGATATACACCACACCCCTTACTGTGTCACACTGATATACACCGCACACCTTACTGTGACACACTGATATACACCGCACCCCTTACTGTGTCACACTGATATACACCGCACCCCTTACTGTGTCACACTGATATACACCGCACCCCTTACTGTGTCACACTGATATACACCGCACCCCTTACTGTGTCACACTGATATACACCACACCCCTTACTGTGTCACACTGATATACACCACACCCCTTACTGTGTCACACTGATATACACCGCACCCCTTACTGTGTCACACTGATATACACCGCACCCCTTACTGTGTCACACTGATATACACCACACCCCTTACTGTCACACACTGATATACACCGCACCCCTTACTGTGTCACACTGATATACACCACACCCCTTACTGTGACACACTGATATACACCGCACCCCTTACTGTGTCACACTGATATACACCGCACCCCTTACTGTGTCACACTGATATACACCGCACACCTTACTGTGACACACTGATATACACCGCACCCCTTACTGTGTCACACTGATATACACCGCACCCCTTACTGTGTCACACTGTTATACACCGCACCCCTTACTGTGACACACTGATATACACCGCACCCCTTACTGTGTCACACTGATATACACCGCACCCCTTACTGTGACACACTGATATACACCGCACTCCTTACTGTGACACTGATATACACCGCACCCCTTACTGTGACACTGATATACACCGCACCCCTTACTGTGACACTGATATACACCGCACCCCTTACTGTGTCACACTGATATACACCGCACCCCTTACTGTGTCACACTGATATACACCGCACCCCTTACTGTGACACACTGATATACACCGCACCCCTTAATGTGTCACACTGATATACACCACACCCCTTACTGTGTCACACTGATATACACCGCACCCCTTACTGTGTCACACTGATATACACCGCACCCCTTACTGTGTCACACTGATATACACCGCACCCCTTACTGTGTCACACTGATATACACCGCACCCCTTACTGTGTCACTGATATACACCGCACCCCTTACTGTGTCACACTGATATACACCGCACCCCTTACTGTGACACACTGATATACACCGCACCCCTTACTGTGTCACTGATATACACCGCACCCCTTACTGTGTCACACTGATATACACCACACCCCTTACTGTGTCACACTGATATACACCGCACCCCTTACTGTGACACACTGATATACACCGCACCCCTTACTGTGTCACACTGATATACACCGCACCCCTTACTGTGTCACACTGATATACACCGCACCCCTTACTGTGACACACTGATATACACCGCACCCCTTACTGTGACACTGATATACACCGCACCCCTTACTGTGTCACACTGATATACACCGCACCCCTTACTGTGTCACACTGATATACACCGCACCCCTTACTGTGACACACTGATATACACCGCACCCCTTACTGTGACACACTGATATACACCGCACCCCTTACTGTGTCACACTGATATACACCGCACCCCTTACTGTGACACACTGATATACACCGCACCCCTTACTGTGTCACACTGATATACACCGCACCCCTTACTGTGACACACTGATATACACCGCACCCCTTACTGTGACACTGATATACACCGCACCCCTTACTGTGTCACACTGATATACACCACACCCCTTACTGTGACACACTGATATACACCGCACCCCTTACTGTGACACTGATATACACCACACCCCTTACTGTGTCACACTGATATACACCGCACCCCTTACTGTGTCACACTGATATACACCGCACCCCTTACTGTGTCACACTGATATACACCGCACCGCTTACTGTGTCACACTGATATACACCGCACCCCTTACTGTGTCACACTGATATACACCGCACCCCTTACTGTGACACTGATATACACCGCACCCCTTACTGTGACACACTGATATACACCACACCCCTTACTGTGACACACTGATATACACCGCACTCCTTACTGTGTCACACTGATATACACCGCACCCCTTACTGTGTCACACTGATATACACCGCACCCCTTACTGTGTCACACTGATATACACCGCACCCCTTACTGTGTCACACTGATATACACCGCACTCCTTACTGTGTCACACTGATATACACCGCACCCCTTACTGTATCACACTGATATACACCGCACCCCTTACTGTGTCACACTGATATACACCGCACCCCTTACTGTATCACACTGATATACACCGCACCCCTTACTGTGTCACACTGATATACACCGCACCCCTTACTGTGTCACACTGATATACACCGCACCCCTTACTGTGTCACACTGATATACACCGCACCCCTTACTGTGTCACACTGATATACACCACACCCCTTACTGTGTCACACTGATATACACCGCACCCCTTACTGTGTCACACTGATATACACCACACCCCTTACTGTGTCACACTGATATACACCGCACCCCTTACTGTGTCACACTGATATACACCGCACCCCTTACTGTGTCACACTGATATACACCACACCCCTTACTGTGTCACACTGATATACACCGCACCCCTTACTGTGTCACACTGATATACACCGCACCCCTTACTGTGTCACACTGATATACACCACACCCCTTACTGTGACACACTGATATACACCGCACCCCTTACTGTGACACACTGATATACACCGCACTCCTTACTGTGACACACTGATATACACCGCACCCCTTACTGTGTCACACTGATATACACCACACCCCTTACTGTGACACACTGATATACACCGCACCCCTTACTGTGACACACTGATATACACCACACCCCTTACTGTGTCACACTGATATACACCGCACCCCTTACTGTGTCACACTGATATACACCACACCCCTTACTGTGTCACACTGATATACACCGCACACCTTACTGTGACACACTGATATAGACCGCACCCCTCACTGTGACACACTGATATACACCGCACCCCTTACTGTGTCACACTGATATACACCACACCCCTTACTGTGTCACACTGATATACACCGCACCCCTTACTGTGTCACACTGATATACACCACACCCCTTACTGTGTCACACTGATATACACCGCACACCTTACTGTGACACACTGATATACACCGCACCCCTCACTGTGACACACTGATATACACCGCACCCCTTACTGTGACACACTGATATACACCACACCCCTTACTGTGTCACACTGATATACACCGCACACCTTACTGTGACACACTGATATACACCGCACCCCTTACTGTGTCACACTGATATACACCGCACCCCTTACTGTGTCACACTGATATACACCGCACCCCTTACTGTGTCACACTGATATACACCGCACCCCTTACTGTGTCACACTGATATACACCACACCCCTTACTGTGTCACACTGATATACACCACACCCCTTACTGTGTCACACTGATATACACCGCACCCCTTACTGTGTCACACTGATATACACCGCACCCCTTACTGTGTCACACTGATATACACCACACCCCTTACTGTGACACACTGATATACACCGCACCCCTTACTGTGTCACACTGATATACACCGCACCCCTTACTGTGTCACACTGATATACACCGCACACCTTACTGTGACACACTGATATACAACGCACCCCTTACTGTGTCACACTGATATACACCGCACCCCTTACTGTGTCACACTGATATACACCGCACCCCTTACTGTGACACACTGATATACACCACACCCCTTACTGTGTCACACTGATATACACCGCACCCCTTACTGTGACACACTGATATACACCGCACTCCTTACTGTGACACTGATATACACCGCACCCCTTACTGTGACACTGATATACACCGCACCCCTTACTGTGACACTGATATACACCGCACCCCTTACTGTGTCACACTGATATACACCGCACCCCTTACTGTGTCACACTGATATACACCGCACCCCTTACTGTGACACACTGATATACACCACACCCCTTACTGTGTCACACTGATATACACCGCACCCCTTACTGTGTCACACTGATATACACCGCACCCCGTACTGTGACACACTGATATACACCGCACCCCTTACTGTGACACTGATATACACCGCACCCCTTACTGTGACACACTGATATACACCACACCCCTTACTGTGTCACACTGATATACACCGCACCCCTTACTGTGACACTGATATACACCGCACCCCTTACTGTGTCACACTGATATACACCACACCCCTTACTGTGACACACTGATATACACCGCACCCCTTACTGTGACACTGATATACACCGCACCCCTTACTGTGTCACACTGATATACACCGCACCCCTTACTGTGACACACTGATATACACCGCACCCCTTACTGTGACACACTGATATACACCACACCCCTTACTGTGTCACACTGATATACACCGCACCCCTTACTGTGTCACACTGATATACACCGCACCCCTTACTGTGACACACTGATATACACCGCACCCCTTACTGTGACACTGATATACACCGCACCCCTTACTGTGACACACTGATATACACCACACCCCTTACTGTGTCACACTGATATACACCGCACCCCTTACTGTGTCACACTGATATACACCGCACCCCTTACTGTGTCACACTGATATACACCGCACCCCTTACTGTGTCACACTGATATACACCGCACCCCTCACTGTGTCACACTGATATACACCGCACCCCTTACTGTGACACACTGATATACACCGCACCCCTTACTGTGACACACTGATATACACCGCACCCCTTACTGTGACACACTGATATGCACCGCACCCCTTACTGTGTCACACTGATATACACCGCACTCCTTACTGTGTCACACTGATATACACCACACCCCTTACTGTGACACTGATATACACCGCACCCCTTACTGTGTCACACTGATATACACCACACCCCTTACTGTGACACACTGATATACACCGCACCCCTTACTGTGTCACACTGATATACACCGCACTCCTTACTGTGTCACACTGATATACACCACACTCCTTACTGTGACACTGATATACACCACACCCCTTACTGTGACACACTGATATGCACCGCACCCCTTACTGTGTCACACTGATATACACCGCACCCCTTACTGTGACACACTGATATACACCACACCCCTTACTGTGTCACACTGATATACACCGCACCCCTTACTGTGACACTGATATACACCACACCCCTTACTGTGACACTGATATACACCACACCCCTTACTGTGACACACTGATATACACCACACCCCTTACTGTGACACACTGATATGCACCGCACCCCTTACTGTGTCACACTGATATACACCGCACCCCTTACTGTGTCACACTGATATACACCGCACCCCTTACTGTGTCACACTGATATACACCGCACCCCTTACTGTGTCACACTGATATACACCACACCCCTTACTGTGACACACTGATATACACCACACCCCTTACTGTGTCACACTGATATACACCCCACCCCTTACTGTGTCACACTGATATACACCGCACTCCTTACTGTGTCACACTGATATACACCACACCCCTTACTGTGACACTGATATACACCGCACCCCTTACTGTGACACACTGATATACACCACACCCCTTACTGTGTCACACTGATATACACCGCACCCCTTACTGTGACACACTGATATACACCGCACCCCTTACTGTGACACACTGATATACACCACACCCCTTACTGTGTCACACTGATATACACCGCACCCCTTACTGTGACACACTGATATACACCACACCCCTTACTGTGACACACTGATATACACCGCACCCCTTACTGTGACACACTGATATACACCCCACCCCTTACTGTGTCACACTGATATACACCGCACTCCTTACTGTGTCACACTGATATACACCACACCCCTTACTGTGACACTGATATACACCGCACCCCTTACTGTGACACACTGATATACACCACACCCCTTACTGTGTCACACTGATATACACCGCACCCCTTACTGTGACACACTGATATACACCGCACCCCTTACTGTGACACACTGATATGCACCGCACCCCTTACTGTGTCACACTGATATACACCGCACTCCTTACTGTGTCACACTGATATACACCACACCCCTTACTGTGACACTGATATACACCACACCCCTTACTGTGTCACACTGATATACACCGCACACCTTACTGTGACACTGATATACACCACACCCCTTACTGTGACACACTGATATACACCGCACCCCTAACTGTGACACACTGATATACACCGCACCCCTTACTGTGACACACTGATATACACCGCACCCCTTACTGTGACACTGATATACACCACACCCCTTACTGTGTCACACTGATATACACCCCACCCCTTACTGTGTCACACTGATATACACCGCACCCCTTACTGTGACACACTGATATACACCGCACCCCTTACTGTGACGCACTGATATGCACCGCACCCCTTACTGTGTCACACTGATATACACCGCACCCCTTACTGTGACACTGATATACACCGCACCCCTTACTGTGACACACTGATATACACCGCACTCCTTACTGTGTCACACTGATATACACCGCACCCCTTACTGTGTCACACTGATATACACCGCACCCCTTACTGTGTCACACTGATATACACCGCACCCCTTACTGTGTCACACTGATATACACCGCACTCCTTACTGTGTCACACTGATATACACCGCACCCCTTACTGTATCACACTGATATACACCGCACCCCTTACTGTGTCACACTGATATACACCGCACCCCTTACTGTATCACACTGATATACACCGCACCCCTTACTGTGTCACACTGATATACACCGCACCCCTTACTGTGTCACACTGATATACACCGCACCCCTTACTGTGTCACACTGATATACACCGCACCCCTTACTGTGTCACACTGATATACACCACACCCCTTACTGTGTCACACTGATATACACCGCACCCCTTACTGTGTCACACTGATATACACCACACCCCTTACTGTGTCACACTGATATACACCGCACCCCTTACTGTGTCACACTGATATACACCACACCCCTTACTGTGTCACACTGATATACACCGCACACCTTACTGTGACACACTGATATAGACCGCACCCCTCACTGTGACACACTGATATACACCGCACCCCTTACTGTGTCACACTGATATACACCACACCCCTTACTGTGTCACACTGATATACACCGCACACCTTACTGTGACACACTGATATACACCGCACCCCTCACTGTGACACACTGATATACACCGCACCCCTTACTGTGACACACTGATATACACCACACCCCTTACTGTGTCACACTGATATACACCGCACACCTTACTGTGACACACTGATATACACCGCACCCCTTACTGTGTCACACTGATATACACCGCACCCCTTACTGTGTCACACTGATATACACCGCACCCCTTACTGTGTCACACTGATATACACCGCACCCCTTACTGTGTCACACTGATATACACCACACCCCTTACTGTGTCACACTGATATACACCACACCCCTTACTGTGTCACACTGATATACACCGCACCCCTTACTGTGTCACACTGATATACACCGCACCCCTTACTGTGTCACACTGATATACACCACACCCCTTACTGTCACACACTGATATACACCGCACCCCTTACTGTGTCACACTGATATACACCACACCCCTTACTGTGACACACTGATATACACCGCACCCCTTACTGTGTCACACTGATATACACCGCACCCCTTACTGTGTCACACTGATATACACCGCACACCTTACTGTGACACACTGATATACACCGCACCCCTTACTGTGTCACACTGATATACACCGCACCCCTTACTGTGTCACACTGTTATACACCGCACCCCTTACTGTGACACACTGATATACACCGCACCCCTTACTGTGTCACACTGATATACACCGCACCCCTTACTGTGACACACTGATATACACCGCACTCCTTACTGTGACACTGATATACACCGCACCCCTTACTGTGACACTGATATACACCGCACCCCTTACTGTGACACTGATATACACCGCACCCCTTACTGTGTCACACTGATATACACCGCACCCCTTACTGTGTCACACTGATATACACCGCACCCCTTACTGTGACACACTGATATACACCGCACCCCTTACTGTGACACTCTGATATACACCGCACCCCTTACTGTGACACACTGATATACACCACACCCCTTACTGTGACACTGATATACACCACACCCCTTACTGTGTCACACTGATATACACCGCACCCCTTACTGTGTCACACTGATATACACCGCACCCCTTACTGTGACACACTGATATACACCGCACCCCTTACTGTGACACTGATATACACCGCACCCCTTACTGTGTCACACTGATATACACCGCACCCCTTACTGTGACACACTGATATACACCGCACCCCTTACTGTGACACACTGATATACACCACACCCCTTACTGTGTCACACTGATATACACCGCACCCCTTACTGTGTCACACTGATATACACCGCACCCCTTACTGTGACACACTGATATACACCGCACCCCTTACTGTGACACTGATATACACCGCACCCCTTACTGTGACACACTGATATACACCTCACCCCTTACTGTGTCACACTGATATACACCGCACCCCTTACTGTGTCACACTGATATACACCGCACCCCTTACTGTGTCACACTGATATACACCGCACCCCTTACTGTGACACACTGATATACACCACACCCCTTACTGTGTCACACTGATATACACCGCACCCCTTACTGTGTCACACTGATATACACCGCACCCCTTACTGTGTCACACTGATACACACCGCACCGCTTACTGTGTCAAACTGATATACACCGCACCCCTTACTGTGACACACTGATATACACCGCACCCCTTACTGTGTCACACTGATATACACCGCACCCCTTACTGTGTCACACTGATATACACCGCACCGCTTACTGTGTCACACTGATATACACCGCACCCCTCACTGTGTCACACTGATATACACCGCACCCCTTACTGTGACACACTGATATACACCGCACCCCTTACTGTGACACACTGATATACACCGCACCCCTTACTGTGACACACTGATATGCACCGCACCCCTTACTGTGTCACACTGATATACACCGCACTCCTTACTGTGTCACACTGATATAGACCACACCCCTTACTGTGACACTGATATACACCACACCCCTTACTGTGTCACACTGATATACACCGCACACCTTACTGTGACACTGATATACACCACACCCCTTACTGTGACACACTGATATACACCGCACCCCTTACTGTGACACACTGATATACACCACACCCCTTACTGTGTCACACTGATATACACCGCACCCCTTACTGTGACACACTGATATACACCGCACCCCTTACTGTGACGCACTGATATGCACCGCACCCCTTACTGTGTCACACTGATATACACCGCACCCCTTACTGTGACACTGATATACACCGCACCCCTTACTGTGACACACTGATAAACACCACACCCCTTACTGTGTCACACTGATATACACCGCACCCCTTACTGTGACACACTGATATACACCGCACCCCTTACTGTGACACACTGATATACACCGCACCCCTTACTGTGTCACACTGATATACACCGCACCCCTTACTGTGTCACACTGATATACACCACACCCCTTACTGTGTCACACTGATATACACCGCACCCCTTACTGTGTCACACTGATATACACCGCACCCCTTACTGTGTCACACTGATATACACCGCACCCCTTACTGTGTCACACTGATATACACCGCACCCCTTACTGTGATACTGATATACACCACACCCCTTACTGTGTCACACTGATATACACCACACCCCTTACTGTGTCACACTGATATACACCGCACCCCTTACTGTGACACACTGATATACACCGCACCCCTTACTGTGACACACTGATATACACCACACCCCTTACTGTGTCACACTGATATACACCGCACCCCTTACTGTGACACACTGATATACACCGCACCCCTTACTGTGACACACTGATATACACCACACCCCTTACTGTGACACACTGATATACACCACACCCCTTACTGTGTCACACTGATATACACCACACCCCTTACTGTGTCACACTGATATACACCGCACTCCTGACTGTGTCACACTGATATACACCACACCCCTTACTGTGTCACACTGATATACACCGCACCCCTTACTGTGTCACACTGATATACCCCGCACCCCTTACTGTGTCACACTGATATACACCACACCCCTTACTGTGTCACACTGATATACACCACACCCCTTACTGTGACACACTGATATACACCGCACCCCTTACTGTGTCACACTGATATACACCACACCCCTTACTGTGACACACTGATATACACCGCACCCCTTACTGTGACACACTGATATACACCGCACCCCTTACTGTGTCACACTGATATACACCGCACCCCTTACTGTGTCACACTGATATACACCACACCCCTTACTGTGTCACACTGATATACACCACACCCCTTACTGTGTCCCACTGATATACACCGCACCCCTTACTGTGACACACTGATATACACCCCACCCCTTACTGTGACACACTGATATACACCGCACCCCTTACTGTGTCACACTGATATACACCGCACTCCTTACTGTGTCACACTGATATACACCACACCCCTTACTGTGTCACACTGATATACACCGCACCCCTTACTGTGACACACTGATATACACCGCACCCCTTACTGTGTCACACTGATATACACCGCACCCCTTACTGTGTCACACTGATATACACCGCACCCCTTACTGTGACACACTGATATTCACCGCACCCCTTACTGTGTCACACTGATATACACCGCACCCCTTACTGTGACACACTGATATACACCGCACCCCTTACTGTGTCACACTGATATACACCGCACCCCTTACTGTGACACACTGATATACACCGCACCCCTTACTGTGTCACACTGATATACACCGCACCCCTTACTGTGTCACACTGATATACACCACACCCCTTACTGTGACACACTGATATACACCGCACCCCTTACTGTGTCACACTGATATACACCGCACCCCTTACTGTGTCACACTGATATACACCGCACCCCTTACTGTGTCACACTGATATACACCGCACCCCTTACTGTGTCACACTGATATACACCACACCCCTTACTGTGTCACACTGATATACACCGCACCCCTTACTGTGTCACACTGATATACACCACACCCCTTACTGTGTCACACTGATATACACCGCACCCCTTACTGTGTCACACTGATATACACCGCACCCCTTACTGTGACACACTGATATACACCGCACCCCTTACTGTGACACACTGATATACACCGCACCCCTTACTGTGTCACACTGATATACACCGCACCCCTTACTGTGTCACACTGATATACACCGCACCCCTTACTGTGTCACACTGATATACACCGCACCCCTTACTGTGACACACTGATATACACCGCACCCCTTACTGTGTCACACTGATATACACCGCACCCCTTACTGGTACACACTGATATACACCGCACCCCTTACTGTGACACACTGATATCCACCGCACCCCTTACTGTGACACACTGATATACACCGCACCCCTTACTGTGACACTCTGATATACACCGCACCCCTCACTGTGTCACACTGATATACACCGCACCCCTTACTGTGACACACTGATATACACCGCACCCCTTACTGTGTCACACTGATATACACCGCACCCCTTACTGTGTCACACTGATATACACCGCACCCCTTACTGTGTCACACTGATATACACCACACCCCTTACTGTGTCACACTGATATACACCACACCCCTTACTGTGACACACTGATATACACCACACCCCTTACTGTGTCACACTGATATACACCGCACCCCTTACTGTGTCACACTGATATACACCCCACCCCTTACTGTGTCACACTGATATACACCGCACCCCTTACTGTGTCACACTGATATACACCGCACTCCTTACTGTGACACTGATATGCACCGCACCCCTTACTGTGTCACACTGATATACACCGCACCCCTTACTGTGACACACTGATATACACCGCACCCCTTACTGTGACACACTGATATACACCGCACCCCTTACTGTGACACACTGATATACACCACACCCCTTACTGTGACACACTGATATACACCGCACCCCTTACTGTGTCACACTGATATACACCGCACCCCTTACTGTGTCACACTGATATACACCGCACCCCTTACTGTGTCACACTGATATACACCGCACCCCTTACTGTGTCACACTGATATACACCGCACCCCTTACTGTGTCACACTGATATACACCACACCCCTTACTGTGTCACACTGATATACACCGCACCCCTTACTGTGTCACACTGATATACACCACACCCCTTACTGTGTCACACTGATATACACCGCACCCCTTACTGTGTCACACTGATATACACCACACCCCTTACTGTGACACACTGATATACACCGCACCCCTTACAGTGACACACTGATATACACCGCACCCCTTACTGTGACACACTGATATACACCGCACCCCTTACTGTGTCACACTGATATACACCGCACCCCTTACTGTGACACACTGATATATACCACACCCCTTACTGTGTCACACTGATATACACCGCACCCCTTACTGTGACACACTGATATACACCGCACCCCTTACTGTGTCACACTGATACACACCGCACCGCTTACTGTGTCACACTGATATACACCGCACCCCTTACAGTGTCACACTGATATACACCGCACCCCTTACTGTGACACACTGATATACACCACACCCCTTACTGTGACACACTGATATACACCGCACCCCTTACTGTGACACACTGATATACACCGCACCCCTTACTGTGACACACTGATATACACCGCACCCCTTACTGTGTCACACTGATATACACCGCACCCCTTACTGTGTCACACTGATATACACCGCACCGCTTACTGTGTCACACTGATATACACCGCACCCCTTACTGTGTCACACTGATATACACCGCACCCCTTACTGTGACACACTGATATACACCGCACCCCTTACTGTGACACTGATATACACCCCACCCCTTACTGTGACACACTGATATACACCGCACCCCTTACTGTGACACACTGATATACACCACACCCCTTACTGTGTCACACTGATATACACCGCACCCCTTACTGTGTCACACTGATATACACCACACCCCTTACTGTGACACACTGATATACACCGCACCCCTTACTGTGACACACTGATATACACCGCACCCCTTACTGTGTCACACTGATATACACCGCACCCCTTACTGTGTCACACTGATATACACCACACCCCTTACTGTGACACACTGATATACACCACACCCCTTACTGTGTCACACTGATATACACCGCACCCCTTACTGTGTCACACTGATATACACCGCACCCCTTACTGTGACACACTGATATACACCGCACCCCTTACTGTGACACACTGATATACACCGCACCCCTTACTGTGACACACTGATATACACCACACCCCTTACTGTGACACACTGATATACACCGCACCCCTTACTGTGACACTGATATACACCACACCCCTTACTGTGACACACTGATATACACCGCACCCCTTACTGTGTCACACTGATATACACCACACCCCTTACTGTGTCACACTGATATACACCACACCCCTTACTGTGTCACACTGATATACACCGCACCCCTTACTGTGACACTGATATACACCACACCCCTTACTGTGACACACTGATATACACCGCACCCCTTACTGTGTCACACTGATATACACCACACCCCTTACTGTGTCACACTGATATACACCACACCCCTTACTGTGTCACACTGATATACACCGCACCCCTTACTGTGTCACACTGATATACACCACACCCCTTACTGTGTCACACTGATATACACCACACCCCTTACTGTGTCACACTGATATACACCACACCCCTTACTGTGACACACTGATATACACCGCACCCCTTACTGTGACACTGATATACACCACACCCCTTACTGTGACACACTGATATACACCGCACCCCTTACTGTGTCACACTGATATACACCACACCCCTTACTGTGTCACACTGATATACACCACACCCCTTACTGTGTCACACTGATATACACCGCACCCCTTACTGTGTCACACTGATATACACCACACCCCTTACTGTGACACACTGATATACACCGCACCCCTTACTGTGTCACACTGATATACACCACACCCCTTACTGTGTCACACTGATATACACCACACCCCTTACTGTGACACACTGATATACACCGCACCCCTTACTGTGTCACACTGATATACACCACACCCCTTACTGTGACACACTGATATACACCGCACCGCTTACTGTGTCACACTGATATACACCGCACCCCTTACTGTGACACTGATATACACCGCACCCCTTACTGTGACACACTGATATACACCGCACCCCTTACTGTGTCACACTGATATACACCGCACCCCTTACTGTGTCACACTGATATACACCGCACCCCTTACTGTGACACTGATATACACCGCACCCCTTACTGTGACACACTGATATACACCCCACCCCTTACTGTGACACTGATATACACCGCACCCCTTACTGTGTCACACTGATATACACCGCACCCCTTACTGTGACACACTGATATACACCGCACCCCTTACTGTGTCACACTGATATACACCGCACCCCTTACTGTGTCACACTGATATACACCGCACCCCTTACTGTGACACACTGATATACACCGCACCCCTTACTGTGTCACACTGATATACACCGCACCCCTTACTGTGTCACACTGATATACACCGCACCCCTTACTGTGTCACACTGATATACACCGCACCCCTTACTGTGACACACTGATATACACCGCACCCCTTACTGTGACACACTGATATACACCGCACCCCTTACTGTGACACACTGATATACACCGCACCCCTTACTGTGTCACACTGATATACACGGCACCCCTTACTGTGTCACACTGATATACACCGCACCCCTTACTGTGTCACACTGATATACACGGCACCCCTTACTGTGTCACACTGATATACACCACACCCCTTACTGTGACACACTGATATACACCGCACCCCTTACTGTGTCACACTGATATACACCGCCCCCCTTACTGTGTCACACTGATATACACCACACCCCTTACTGTGTCACACTGATATACACCGCACCCCTTACTGTGTCACACTGATATACACCACACCCCTTACTGTGTCACACTGATATACACCGCACCCCTTACTGTGTCACACTGATATACACCGCACCCCTTACTGTGACACACTGATATACACCGCACCCCTTACTGTGACACACTGATATACACCGCACCCCTTACTGTGTCACACTGATATACACCGCACCCCTTACTGTGTCACACTGATATACACCGCACCCCTTACTGTGTCACACTGATATACACCGCACCCCTTACTGTGACACACTGATATACACCGCACCCCTTACTGTGTCACACTGATATACACCGCACCCCTTACTGGTACACACTGATATACACCGCACCCCTTACTGTGACACACTGATATCCACCGCACCCCTTACTGTGACACACTGATATACACCGCACCCCTTACTGTGACACTCTGATATACACCGCACCCCTCACTGTGTCACACTGATATACACCGCACCCCTTACTGTGTCACACTGATATACACCGCACCCCTTACTGTGTCACACTGATATACACCACACCCCTTACTGTGTCACACTGATATACACCGCACCCCTTACTGTGTCACACTGATATACACCGCACTCCTTACTGTGACACTGATATGCACCGCACCCCTTACTGTGTCACACTGATATACACCGCACCCCTTACTGTGACACACTGATATACACCGCACCCCTTACTGTGACACACTGATATACACCGCACCCCTTACTGTGACACACTGATATACACCGCACCCCTTACTGTGACACACTGATATACACCACACCCCTTACTGTGACACACTGATATACACCGCACCCCTTACTGTGTCACACTGATATACACCGCACCCCTTACTGTGTCACACTGATATACACCGCACCCCTTACTGTGTCACACTGATATACACCGCACCCCTTACTGTGTCACACTGATATACACCACACCCCTTACTGTGACACACTGATATACACCACACCCCTTACTGTGACACACTGATATACACCACACCCCTTACTGTGCCACACTGATATACACCGCACCCCTTACTGTGTCACACTGATATACACCGCACCCCTTACTGTGTCACACTGATATACACCACACCCCTTACTGTGACACACTGATATACACCACACCCCTTACTGTGTCACACTGATATACACCGCACCCCTTACTGTGTCACACTGATATACACCGCACCCCTTACTGTGTCACACTGATATACACCGCACCCCTTACTGTGTCACACTGATATACACCACACCCCTTACTGTGACACACTGATATACACCACACCCCTTACTGTGACACACTGATATACACCACACCCCTTACTGTGACACACTGATATACACCGCACCCCTTACTGTGTCACACTGATATACACCACACCCCTTACTGTGACACACTGATATACACCACACCCCTTACTGTGACACACTGATATACACCACACCCCTTACTGTGTCACACTGATATACACCACACCCCTTACTGTGTCACACTGATATACACCGCACTCCTTACTGTGACACACTGATATACACCGCACTCCTTACTGTGACACACTGATATACACCGCACCCCTTACTGTGTCACACTGATATACACCGCACCCCTTACTGTGTCACACTGATATACACCGCACCCCTTACTGTGTCACACTGATATACACCACACCCCTTACTGTGTCACACTGATATACACCGCACCCCTTACTGTGTCACACTGATATACACCGCACCCCTTACTGTGTCACACTGATATACACCGCACCCCTTACTGTGTCACACTGATATACACCGCACCCCTTACTGTGACACTGATATACACCACACCCCTTACTGTGACACACTGATATACACCACACCCCTTACTGTGACACTGATATACACCGCACCCCTTACTGTGACACACTGATATACACCGCACCCCTTACTGTGACACACTGATATACACCGCACCCCTTACTGTGACACACTGATATACACCGCACCCCTTACTGTGACACACTGATATACACCGCACTCCTTACTGTGACACACTGATATACACCGCACCCCTTACTGTGACACACTGATATACACCACACTCCTTACTGTGACACACTGATATACACCGCACTCCTTACTGTGACACACTGATATACACCGCACCCCTTACTGTGTCACACTGATATACACCACACTCCTTACTGTGACACACTGATATACACCGCACTCCTTACTGTGACACACTGATATACACCGCACCCCTTACTGTGACACACTGATATACACCGCACTCCTTACTGTGACACACTGATATACACCACACCCCTTACTGTGACACACTGATATACACCACACCCCTTACTGTGACACACTGATATACACCACACCCCTTACTGTGTCACACTGATATACACCGCACCCCTTACTGTGTCACACTGATATACACCGCACCCCTTACTGTGTCACACTGATATACACCGCACCCCTTACTGTGACACACTGATATACACCGCACCCCTTACTGTGTCACACTGATATACACCGCACCCCTTACTGTGTCACACTGATGTACACCGCACCCCTTACTGTGACACACTGATATACACCGCACCCCTTACTGTGACACACTGATATACACCGCACCCCTTACTGTGACACACTGATATACACCGCACCCCTTACTGTGACACACTGATATACACCACACCCCTTACTGTGACACACTGATATACACCGCACCCCTTACTGTGACACACTGATATACACCGCACCCCTTACTGTGACACACTGATATACACCGCACCCCTTACTGTGTCACACTGATATACACCACACCCCTTACTGTGTCACACTGATATACACCGCACCCCTTACTGTGTCACACTGATATACACCGCACCCCTTACTGTGACACACTGATATACACCGCACCCCTTACTGTGACACACTGATATACACCGCACCCCTTACTGTGACACACTGATATACACCGCACCCCTTACTGTGACACACTGATATACACCACACCCCTTACTGTGACACTGATATACACCGGACCCCTTACTGTGTCACACTGATATACACCGCACCCCTTACTGTGTCACACTGATATACACCACACCCCTTACTGTGTCACACTGATATACACCCCACCCCTTACTGTGACACTGATATACACCGCACCCCTTACTGTGTCACACTGATATACACCGCACCCCTTACTGTGTCACACTGATATACACCACACCCCTTACTGTGTCACACTGATATACACCGCACCCCTTACTGTGTCACACTGATATACACCGCACCCCTTACTGTGTCACACTGATATGCACCGCACCCCTTACTGTGTCACACTGATATACACCGCACCCCTTACTGTGACACACTGATATACACCACACCCCTTACTGTGTCACACTGATATACACCGCACCCCTTACTGTGACACACTGATATACACCGCACCCCTTACTGTGACACACTGATATACACCGCACCCCTTACTGTGTCACACTGATATACACCGCACCCCTTACTGTGACACACTGATATACACCCCACCCCTTACTGTGTCACACTGATACACACCACACCCCTTACTGTGACACACTGATATACACCACACCCCTTACTGTGTCACACTGATATACACCACACCCCTTACTGTGTCACACTGATATACACCACACCCCTTACTGTGTCACGCTGATATACACCGCACCCCTTACTGTGACACTGATATACACCGCACCCCTTACTGTGTCACACTGATATACACCGCACCCCTTACTGTGTCACACTGATATACACCGCACCCCTTACTGTGACACACTGATATACACCGCACCCCTTACTGTGACACACTGATATACACCCCACCCCTTACTGTGACACACTGATATACACCGCACCCCTTACTGTGACACACTGATATACACCGCACCCCTTACTGTGTCACACTGATATACACCGCACCCCTTACTGTGACACACTGATATACACCCCACCCCTTACTGTGACACACTGATATACACCGCACCCCTTACTGTGACACACTGATATACACCGCACCCCTTACTGTGACACACTGATATACACCGCACCCCTTACTGTGTCACACTGATATACACCACACCCCTTACTGTGTCACACTGATATACACCGCACCCCTTACTGTGTCACACTGATATACACCGCACCCCTTACTGTGACACACTGATATACACCGCACCCCTTACAGTGTCACACTGATATACACCGCACCCCTTACTGTGACACACTGATATACACCACACCCCTTACTGTGACACACTGATATACACCGCACCCCTTACTGTGACACACTGATATACACCGCACCCCTTACTGTGACACACTGATATACACCGCACCCCTTACTGTGTCACACTGATATACACCGCACCCCTTACTGTGTCACACTGATATACACCGCACCGCTTACTGTGTCACACTGATATACACCGCACCCCTTACTGTGTCACACTGATATACACCGCACCCCTTACTGTGACACACTGATATACACCGCACCCCTTACTGTGACACTGATATACACCCCACCCCTTACT
Organism: Mustelus asterias; assembly: GCF_964213995.1. Lineage (NCBI taxonomy): Eukaryota > Metazoa > Chordata > Chondrichthyes > Carcharhiniformes > Triakidae > Mustelus > Mustelus asterias. Next base: position 6,982 of record NW_027591876.1, on the reverse strand, counting down.
GTGACACACTGATATACACCGCACCCCTTACTGTGACACACTGATATACACCACACCCCTTACTGTGTCACACTGATATACACCGCACCCCTTACTGTGTCACACTGATATACACCACACCCCTTACTGTGACACACTGATATACACCGCACCCCTTACTGTGACACACTGATATACACCGCACCCCTTACTGTGTCACACTGATATACACCGCACCCCTTACTGTGTCACACTGATATACACCACACCCCTTACTGTGACACACTGATATACACCACACCCCTTACTGTGTCACACTGATATACACCGCACCCCTTACTGTGTCACACTGATATACACCGCACCCCTTACTGTGACACACTGATATACACCGCACCCCTTACTGTGACACACTGATATACACCGCACCCCTTACTGTGACACACTGATATACACCACACCCCTTACTGTGACACACTGATATACACCGCACCCCTTACTGTGACACTGATATACACCACACCCCTTACTGTGACACACTGATATACACCGCACCCCTTACTGTGTCACACTGATATACACCACACCCCTTACTGTGTCACACTGATATACACCACACCCCTTACTGTGTCACACTGATATACACCGCACCCCTTACTGTGACACTGATATACACCACACCCCTTACTGTGACACACTGATATACACCGCACCCCTTACTGTGTCACACTGATATACACCACACCCCTTACTGTGTCACACTGATATACACCACACCCCTTACTGTGTCACACTGATATACACCGCACCCCTTACTGTGTCACACTGATATACACCACACCCCTTACTGTGTCACACTGATATACACCACACCCCTTACTGTGTCACACTGATATACACCACACCCCTTACTGTGACACACTGATATACACCGCACCCCTTACTGTGACACTGATATACACCACACCCCTTACTGTGACACACTGATATACACCGCACCCCTTACTGTGTCACACTGATATACACCACACCCCTTACTGTGTCACACTGATATACACCACACCCCTTACTGTGTCACACTGATATACACCGCACCCCTTACTGTGTCACACTGATATACACCACACCCCTTACTGTGACACACTGATATACACCGCACCCCTTACTGTGTCACACTGATATACACCACACCCCTTACTGTGTCACACTGATATACACCACACCCCTTACTGTGACACACTGATATACACCGCACCCCTTACTGTGTCACACTGATATACACCACACCCCTTACTGTGACACACTGATATACACCGCACCGCTTACTGTGTCACACTGATATACACCGCACCCCTTACTGTGACACTGATATACACCGCACCCCTTACTGTGACACACTGATATACACCGCACCCCTTACTGTGTCACACTGATATACACCGCACCCCTTACTGTGTCACACTGATATACACCGCACCCCTTACTGTGACACTGATATACACCGCACCCCTTACTGTGACACACTGATATACACCCCACCCCTTACTGTGACACTGATATACACCGCACCCCTTACTGTGTCACACTGATATACACCGCACCCCTTACTGTGACACACTGATATACACCGCACCCCTTACTGTGTCACACTGATATACACCGCACCCCTTACTGTGTCACACTGATATACACCGCACCCCTTACTGTGACACACTGATATACACCGCACCCCTTACTGTGTCACACTGATATACACCGCACCCCTTACTGTGTCACACTGATATACACCGCACCCCTTACTGTGTCACACTGATATACACCACACCCCTTACTGTGACACACTGATATACACCGCACCCCTTACTGTGTCACACTGATATACACCGCCCCCCTTACTGTGTCACACTGATATACACCACACCCCTTACTGTGTCACACTGATATACACCGCACCCCTTACTGTGTCACACTGATATACACCACACCCCTTACTGTGTCACACTGATATACACCGCACCCCTTACTGTGTCACACTGATATACACCGCACCCCTTACTGTGACACACTGATATACACCGCACCCCTTACTGTGACACACTGATATACACCGCACCCCTTACTGTGTCACACTGATATACACCGCACCCCTTACTGTGTCACACTGATATACACCGCACCCCTTACTGTGTCACACTGATATACACCGCACCCCTTACTGTGACACACTGATATACACCGCACCCCTTACTGTGTCACACTGATATACACCGCACCCCTTACTGGTACACACTGATATACACCGCACCCCTTACTGTGACACACTGATATCCACCGCACCCCTTACTGTGACACACTGATATACACCGCACCCCTTACTGTGACACTCTGATATACACCGCACCCCTCACTGTGTCACACTGATATACACCGCACCCCTTACTGTGTCACACTGATATACACCGCACCCCTTACTGTGTCACACTGATATACACCACACCCCTTACTGTGTCACACTGATATACACCGCACCCCTTACTGTGTCACACTGATATACACCGCACTCCTTACTGTGACACTGATATGCACCGCACCCCTTACTGTGTCACACTGATATACACCGCACCCCTTACTGTGACACACTGATATACACCGCACCCCTTACTGTGACACACTGATATACACCGCACCCCTTACTGTGACACACTGATATACACCGCACCCCTTACTGTGACACACTGATATACACCACACCCCTTACTGTGACACACTGATATACACCGCACCCCTTACTGTGTCACACTGATATACACCGCACCCCTTACTGTGTCACACTGATATACACCGCACCCCTTACTGTGTCACACTGATATACACCGCACCCCTTACTGTGTCACACTGATATACACCACACCCCTTACTGTGACACACTGATATACACCACACCCCTTACTGTGACACACTGATATACACCACACCCCTTACTGTGCCACACTGATATACACCGCACCCCTTACTGTGTCACACTGATATACACCGCACCCCTTACTGTGTCACACTGATATACACCACACCCCTTACTGTGACACACTGATATACACCACACCCCTTACTGTGTCACACTGATATACACCGCACCCCTTACTGTGTCACACTGATATACACCGCACCCCTTACTGTGTCACACTGATATACACCGCACCCCTTACTGTGTCACACTGATATACACCACACCCCTTACTGTGACACACTGATATACACCACACCCCTTACTGTGACACACTGATATACACCACACCCCTTACTGTGACACACTGATATACACCGCACCCCTTACTGTGTCACACTGATATACACCACACCCCTTACTGTGACACACTGATATACACCACACCCCTTACTGTGACACACTGATATACACCACACCCCTTACTGTGTCACACTGATATACACCACACCCCTTACTGTGTCACACTGATATACACCGCACTCCTTACTGTGACACACTGATATACACCGCACTCCTTACTGTGACACACTGATATACACCGCACCCCTTACTGTGTCACACTGATATACACCGCACCCCTTACTGTGTCACACTGATATACACCGCACCCCTTACTGTGTCACACTGATATACACCACACCCCTTACTGTGTCACACTGATATACACCGCACCCCTTACTGTGTCACACTGATATACACCGCACCCCTTACTGTGTCACACTGATATACACCGCACCCCTTACTGTGTCACACTGATATACACCGCACCCCTTACTGTGACACTGATATACACCACACCCCTTACTGTGACACACTGATATACACCACACCCCTTACTGTGACACTGATATACACCGCACCCCTTACTGTGACACACTGATATACACCGCACCCCTTACTGTGACACACTGATATACACCGCACCCCTTACTGTGACACACTGATATACACCGCACCCCTTACTGTGACACACTGATATACACCGCACTCCTTACTGTGACACACTGATATACACCGCACCCCTTACTGTGACACACTGATATACACCACACTCCTTACTGTGACACACTGATATACACCGCACTCCTTACTGTGACACACTGATATACACCGCACCCCTTACTGTGTCACACTGATATACACCACACTCCTTACTGTGACACACTGATATACACCGCACTCCTTACTGTGACACACTGATATACACCGCACCCCTTACTGTGACACACTGATATACACCGCACTCCTTACTGTGACACACTGATATACACCACACCCCTTACTGTGACACACTGATATACACCACACCCCTTACTGTGACACACTGATATACACCACACCCCTTACTGTGTCACACTGATATACACCGCACCCCTTACTGTGTCACACTGATATACACCGCACCCCTTACTGTGTCACACTGATATACACCGCACCCCTTACTGTGACACACTGATATACACCGCACCCCTTACTGTGTCACACTGATATACACCGCACCCCTTACTGTGTCACACTGATGTACACCGCACCCCTTACTGTGACACACTGATATACACCGCACCCCTTACTGTGACACACTGATATACACCGCACCCCTTACTGTGACACACTGATATACACCGCACCCCTTACTGTGACACACTGATATACACCACACCCCTTACTGTGACACACTGATATACACCGCACCCCTTACTGTGACACACTGATATACACCGCACCCCTTACTGTGACACACTGATATACACCGCACCCCTTACTGTGTCACACTGATATACACCACACCCCTTACTGTGTCACACTGATATACACCGCACCCCTTACTGTGTCACACTGATATACACCGCACCCCTTACTGTGACACACTGATATACACCGCACCCCTTACTGTGACACACTGATATACACCGCACCCCTTACTGTGACACACTGATATACACCGCACCCCTTACTGTGACACACTGATATACACCACACCCCTTACTGTGACACTGATATACACCGGACCCCTTACTGTGTCACACTGATATACACCGCACCCCTTACTGTGTCACACTGATATACACCGCACCCCTTACTGTGACACACTGATATACACCACACCCCTTACTGTGTCACACTGATATACACCGCACCCCTTACTGTGACACACTGATATACACCGCACCCCTTACTGTGACACACTGATATACACCGCACCCCTTACTGTGTCACACTGATATACACCGCACCCCTTACTGTGACACACTGATATACACCCCACCCCTTACTGTGTCACACTGATACACACCACACCCCTTACTGTGACACACTGATATACACCACACCCCTTACTGTGTCACACTGATATACACCACACCCCTTACTGTGTCACACTGATATACACCACACCCCTTACTGTGTCACGCTGATATACACCGCACCCCTTACTGTGACACTGATATACACCGCACCCCTTACTGTGTCACACTGATATACACCGCACCCCTTACTGTGTCACACTGATATACACCGCACCCCTTACTGTGACACACTGATATACACCGCACCCCTTACTGTGACACACTGATATACACCCCACCCCTTACTGTGACACACTGATATACACCGCACCCCTTACTGTGACACACTGATATACACCGCACCCCTTACTGTGTCACACTGATATACACCGCACCCCTTACTGTGACACACTGATATACACCCCACCCCTTACTGTGTCACACTGATACACACCACACCCCTTACTGTGACACACTGATATACACCACACCCCTTACTGTGTCACACTGATATACACCACACCCCTTACTGTGTCACACTGATATACACCACACCCCTTACTGTGTCACGCTGATATACACCGCACCCCTTACTGTGACACTGATATACACCGCACCCCTTACTGTGTCACACTGATATACACCGCACCCCTTACTGTGTCACACTGATATACACCGCACCCCTTACTGTGTCACACTGATATACACCGCACCCCTTACTGTGTCACACTGATATACACCGCACCCCTTACTGTGTCACACTGATATACACCGCACCCCTTACTGTGTCACACTGATATACACCGCACCCCTTACTGTGTCACACTGATATACACCGCACCCCTTACTGTGTCACACTGATATACACCGCACCCCTTACTGTGTCACAGTGATATACACCGCACCCCTTACTGTGACACACTGATATACACCGCACCCCTTACTGTGTCACACTGATATACACCGCACCCCTTACTGTGTCACACTGATATACACCGCACCCCTTACTGTGTCACACTGATATACACCGCACCCCTTACTGTGTCACAGTGATATACACCGCACCCCTTACTGTGACACACTGATATACACCGCACCCCTTACTGTGTCACACTGATATACACCGCACCCCTTACTGTGTCACACTGATATACACCGCACCCCTTACTGTATCACAGTGATATACACCGCACCCCTTACTGTGACACACTGATATACACCGCACCCCTTACTGTGTCACACTGATATACACCGCACCCCTTACTGTGTCACACTGATATACACCGCACCCCTTACTGTGTCACACTGATATACACCGCACCCCTTACTGTGACACTGATATACACCGCACCCCTTACCATTCAATGTATATAAGCTGCACCCCTCACTCACCGACAACAGCAGATAAAAAGCAACATGAGGATGAAGAGGGCACAGAATCCGCCCGCGAGGACTCGCCTCATCATTCCCCGCAGATTCTCTGTCAGAGAAAGTTCCAGAACCTCAGTCTGCAATTATACAACTGTTAAACTAAACTTAATCAGCTCCTGATCCCTGTCCAGTGACCCCTGGGTTAGAGAGAGGGGAAATCAGCCAGGGTTCCTGCTCCCGATCCCTGTCCAGTGATCCCTGGGTTAGAGAGAGGGGGAATCAGCCAGTGTTCCTGATCCCTGTCCAGTGATCCCTGGGTTAGAGAGAGAGGGGGAATCAG
>NW_027591875.1:42500-60000 GCF_964213995.1 Mustelus asterias | reverse complement strand
GCAGTTGAGGGAGATGCGACCGGTCGGTGTGGGAATTCAAACAACAACATGGTGGGGTCTTTCTTTATGACTTGATTTGATTTATTATTGTCACATGTACTGGGATACAGTGAAAAGTATTGTTTCTTGCACGCTATACAGACAAAGCATACCGTTCATAGAGTACACAGGGGAGAAGGATTTGATTTATTATTGTCACATGTATTGGGATAGAGTGAAAAGTATTGTTTCTTGCGCGCTATACAGACAAAGCATACCGTTCATAGAGTACATAGGGGAGAAGGATTTGATTTATTATTGTCACATGTATTGGGATACAGTGAAAAGTATTGTTTCTTGCGCGCTATACAGACAAAGCATACCGTTCATAGAGAAGGGCGGCACGGTAGCACAGTGGTTAGCACTGCTGCTTCACAGCTCCAGGGACCTGGGTTCGATTCCCAGCTTGGGTCACTGTCTGTGTGGAGTTTGCACATTCTCCTCGTGTCTGCGTGGGTTTCCTCCGGGCGCTCCGGTTTCCTCCCACAGTCCAAAGATGTGCGGGTTAGGTTGATTGGCCATGCTAAAAATTGCCCTTAGTGTCCTGAGATGCGTAGGTTGGAGGGATTAGTGGGTAGATATGGGGGTAGGGCCTGGGTGGGATTGTGGTCGGTGCAGACTCGATGGGCCGAATGGCCTCTTTCTGTACTGTAGGGTTTCTTGTGATTTCTAAGGAAAGGAGAGAGTGCAGAATGTAGTGTTACAGTCATAGCTAGGGTGTAGAGAAAGATCAACTTAATGCGAGGTCGGTCCATTCAAAAGTCTGACGGCAGCAGGGAAGAAGCTGTTCTTGAGTCAGCTGGGACGTGACCTCAGACTTTTCTATGTTTTTCCCGACGGAAGAAGGTGGAAGAGAGAATGTCCGGGGTGCGTGGGGGTCCTTGATTTTGCTGGCTGCTTTTCCCCGAGGCAGCGGGAAGTGTAGACAGAGTCAATGGATGGGAGGCTGGTTTGCGTGATGGATTGGGCTACATTCACGACCTTTTGTAGTTCCTTGTGGTCTTGGGCAGAGCAGGAGCCCAGACCAAGCTGTGATACAACCAGAAAGAATGCTTTCTATGGGGCATCTGTAAAAGTTGGTGAGAGTCGTAGCTGACATGCCAAATTTCCTTAGTCTTCTGAGAAAGTAGAGGCGTTGGTGGCTTTCTTACCTATAGTGTCTTAGCTTTCTTAACTAACTTCATTGCAGTGTTAATGTCAGCCTACTTGTGACTAATGGGGCATTGAGTTTGAAAATTGGCAAGTCATGTTGCAGCTTTATAGAACCTTAGTTTGGCCACACTTGGAATACCGTGTGGGCGCACGGTAGCACAGTGGTTAGCACTGCTGCTTCACAGCTCCAGGGGCCTGGGTTCGATTCCCGGCTTGGGTCACTGTCTGTGTGGAGTTTGCACATTCTCCTCGTGTCTGCGTGGGTTTCCTCCGGGTGCTCCGGTTTCCTCCCACAGTCCAAAGATGTGCGGGTTAGGTTGATTGGCCGTGTTAAACTGGCCCCTTCGTGTCCTGAGATGCGTAGGTTAGAGGGATTCGCAGGTAAAATATGTAGGGATATGGGGGTAGGGCCTGGGTGGGATTGTGGTCGGTGCAGACTCGATGGGTCGAATGGCCTCTCTCTGCACTGTAGGGTTTCTATGATTTCTGTGATTCTATATTCTTCAATTCTGGTTGCCGCACTACCAGAAGGATGTGGAGGCTTTGGAGAGGGGACAGAACAGATTTACCAGGATGTTGCCTGGTATGGAGGGCATTAGCTATGAGGAGAGGTTGGAGAAACTTGGTTTGTTCTCACTGGAGCGACGGAGGTTGAGGGGCGACCTGATAGAAGTCTACAAGATTATGAGGGGCATGGACAGAGTGGATAGTCAGAAGCTTTTTCCCCAGGGTGGAAGAGTCAATTACTAGGGGGCACAGGTTTAAGGTGCGAGGGGCAAGGTTTAAAGGAGATGTACGAGGCAGATTTTTTACACAGAGGGTGGTGGGTGCCTGGAACTCGCTGCCGGGGGAGGTAGTGGAAGCGGATACGATAGTGACGTTTAAGGGGCATCTTGACAAGTACATGAGTAGGATGGGAATAGAGGGATATGGTCCCCGGAAGGGTAGGGGTTTTTAGTTCAGTCGGGGCAGCATGGTCGGTGCAGGCTTGGAGGGGCCGAAGGGCCTGTTCCTGTGCTGTACAAAGAACAAAGAACAATACAGCACAGGAACAGGCCCTTCGGCCCCTCCAAGCCCGCGCCGCTCCCCGGTCCAGGATTGAATCCTGAATCCAGGATCCCCGCCCAATTTTCCAGCCTATCTACATACCAATATCCTATCCACCGAGCTGTCCCTCACAGCTACGATGCTTTGTTCATCACAACCTATTAACTCACCCCCACCCCCCCATTCCAGACCATGTGATCTCCAGGGAGAGGCGAAAACCCAGAGTGAAAAACCCCAGGGCCAATATGGGGGAAAAAAATCTGGGAAATTCCTCTCCGACCCCCTGAGGCGATCGAAACGAGTCCAGGAGATCACAATGGCCCTGATCGGAAAATGCTTCCCAACCCTAGTCATTTCCACTTCCACGAACACCATATGAATTCCCTGCCCCCGAGACAGGTTCCCAACTATCCGCAGTCTCGCTCTGTACTGGCACCAGCAAGATGATCATAGAATGAAGCCTTGAAACGAGAAACAAGGAACAATTAGCCCGCGCCGCTCCCTGGTTCAAACTAGACCACTCTTTTGTATCCCTCCATTCCCACTCCGTTCTAATAGCTGTCTAGATAAGTCTTAAACGTTCCCAGTGTGTCCGCCTCCACCACCTTGCCCGGCAACACATTCCAGGCCCCCACGACCCTCTGTGTGAAATATGTCCTTCTGATATCTGTGTTAAACCTCCCCCCCTTCACCTTGAACCTATGACCCCTCGTGAACGTCACCACCGACCCGGGGAAAAGCTTCCCACCGTTCACCCTATCTATGCCTTTCATAATTTTATACACCTCTATTAAGTCTCCCCTCATCCTCCGTCTTTCCAAGGAGAACAACCCCAGGTTGTAATTTTCTTTGTTCTTTGTTCCACTAAATAAACATTACTTTTACTTACTTTGATTGAAGGGGTATGAGAGGGGAAACTCAGGGTGCCGTGGGAGTAATCGGGTCTGGCAAAGGTATAGCATGGGCATGATGGGATGAATGGCCTCCTTTATTTAATTCATTCATGGGACACGGGTGTCGCTGGCTGGTCCAGCATTTATTGCCCATCCCTAGTTGCCCTTGGAGGGCAGTTGAGAGTCAACCCCATTGGCTGTGGCTCTGGAGTCACATGTAGGCCAGACCGGGGTAAGGACGGCAGATTTCCTTCCCAAAGGGGAACCAGATGGGTTTTTCCGACAATGGGTCATCAGTCGATTCTTAATTCCAGATTTTGTTTTTCAATTGAATTCAAATTCCACCATCTGCCGTGGCGGGATTCGAACCCGGGTCCCCATTAGCTGAGTTTCTGGATTAAGAGTCTGGTGATGAGACCACTAGGCCATCACCTCCTTCTTTGCCTTAACCTGTGACGATTCCAGGACTCTGGATTCTAGTCGGAACAGAGAATGAACACGAGTATCAAGCAACCACCATCACACAGGAACAGAAAGCGCTGGAAAATCTCAACGGGTCTGACAGCATCTGTGGGGAGAGAATAGAGCCGATGTTTCGAGTCTAAGAACAAAAAACAGGAACAGGCCCTTCGGCCCTCCAAGTCTGCCATGCTACCCGACTGAACTAAAACCCCCTACCCTTCCGGGGACCGTATCTCTCTATTCCCATCCTATTCATGTATTTGTCCAGACGCCCCTTAAAAGTCACTATCGTATCCGCTTCCACGACCTCCCCCGGCAGTGAGTTCCAGGCACCCACCACCCTCTGTGTAAAAAACACTTGCCTCGTACATCTCCTTTAAACCTTGCCCCTCGCACCTTCAACCTGTGCCCCCTAGTAATTGACTCTTCCACCCTGGGGAAAAAGCTTCTGACTATCCACTCTGTCACTTTGGAAGGAGTAACAGGAATACAGAGTACTGGGCTCATGGTAAGATATTTGGTAGTGTGGATGAACAGAGGGATCTTGGTGTCCATGTGCATAGATCCCTGAAAGTTGGCACCCAGGTTGATAGGGTTGTTAAGAAGGCGTACGGTGTGTTCGCTTTTATTGGTAGAGGGATTGAGTTTCAGAGCCAGGAGGTCATGCTGCAACTGTACAAAACTCTGGTGCGGCCGCACTTGGGAGTATTGCGTACAGTTCTGGTCGCCGTATTATAGGAAAGATGTGGAAGAGTTGGAAAGGGTGCAGAGGAGATTTACCAGGATGTCGCCTGGTATGGTGGGAAAATCGTATGAGGAAAGGCTGAGGGGCTTGAGGTTGTTTTCGTTAGGGAGAAGAAGGTTAAGAGGTGACGTAATAGAGGCATACAAGATGATCAGAGGATTAGATAGGGTGGATAGTGAGAGCCTTTTTCCTCGGATGGTGTTGGCTAACACGAGGGGACATAGCTTTAAATTGAGGGGTGAGAGATATAGGACAGATGTTAGAGGTAGGTTCTTTACTCAGAGAGTAGTAAGGGCGTGGAATGCCCTGCCTGCAGCAGTGGTGGACTCGTCAACGTTGAGAGCGTTCAAATGGTTATTGGATAAACATATGGATGATATTGGAATAGTGTAGATTAGATGGGCTTTAGATTGGTACCACTGGTCGGCGCAACATCGAGGGCCGAAGGGCCTGTACTGCGCTGTAATGTTCTATGTTCTATGCCCCTAATAATCTTGTAGACTTCTAGATGACCCTTTGTCAGCAACCAACATTGATTAGTCCGTAAAACAGCTCGTCACGAAGCGAGGGAAGCCTCCAGGGGTGGAGAACTAAGACGCAAACTAACCAACACCTCCCAAGCCTCATAACCCTCTCGCCTCAAAACGTTATCACCGTTGGTGATCAGAGGCAGTTGGGATTTGCATGCTTTTGCATCAAGATATACAAATTTGGTCACCGCACCTGGGGAACCCATTTCCATATTGCGCAGGCTTGCCGAGAAGTACACAGGAGCCATTCACGCCAACTCATGGCAGGTCAAAGTCTCCAACCACGAGGCAGCTGCCAATTTGAATCCCAATTCTGGCTGAGTGCGGAGGTCAGAGTCTCCTAATTCTGTCTGGGTGGGTGTAGGAGGGCCTCCCTGAGTGAAGTGATTTTAGGGCCTAATTATTCAAAGTGATTTTAGGGCCAACCTATTCAAAGTGATTTTAGGGCCTAACTATTCAAAGTGATTTTAAGGCCTCCCTATTTGAGGTGATTTTAGGGCCTAACTATTCAAAGTGATTTTAGGGCCAACCTATTCAAGTGATTTTAGGGCCTAATATTCAAAGTGATTTTAGGGCCTAACTATTCAAAGTGATTTTAGGGCCTAACTATTCAAAGTGATTTTAGGGCCTAACTATTCAAAGTGATTTTAAGGCCTCCCTATTTGAGGTGATTTTAGGGCCTAACTATTCAAAGTGATTTTAGGGCCAACCTATTCAAGTGATTTTAGGGCCTAACTATTCAAAGTGATTTTAGGGCCTAATTATTCAAAGTGATTTTAGGGCCTAACTATTCAAAGTGATTTTAGGGCCTAACTATTCAAAGTGATTTTAGGGTCTAACTATTCAAAGTGATTTTAGGGCCAACCTATTCAAGTGATTTTAGTGCCTAACTATTCAAAGTGATTTTAGTGCCTAACTATTCAAAGTGATTTTAGGGCCTAACTATTCAAAGTGATTTTAGGGCCTAACTATTCAAAGTGATTTTAAGGCCTCCCTATTTGAGGTGATTTTAGGGCCTAACTATTCAAAGTGATTTTCGGGCCTAACTATTCAAAGTGATTTTAGGGCCTAACTATTCAAAGTGATTTTAGGGCCTAACTATTCAAAGTGATTTTAAGGCCTCCCTATTTGAGGTGATTTTAGGGCCTAACTATTCAAAGTGATTTTAGGGCCTAATTATTCAAAGTGATTTTAGGGCCTAACTATTCAAAGTGATTTTAGGGCCTAACTATTCAAAGTGATTTTAGGGTCTAACTATTCAAAGTGATTTTAGGGCCAACCTATTCAAGTGATTTTAGTGCCTAACTATTCAAAGTGATTTTAGTGCCTAACTATTCAAAGTGATTTTAGGGCCTAACTATTCAAAGTGATTTTAGGGCCTAACTATTCAAAGTGATTTTAAGGCCTCCCTATTTGTGGTGATTTTAGGGCCTAACTATTCAAAGTGATTTTCGGGCCTAACTATTCAAAGTGATTTTAGGGCCTAACTATTCAAAGTGATTTTAGGGCCTAACTATTCAAAGTGATTTTAAGGCCTCCCTATTTGAGGTGATTTTAGGGCCTAACTATTCAAAGTGATTTTAGGGCCAACCTATTCAAGTGATTTTAGGGCCTAACTATTCAAAGTGATTTTAGGGCCTAATTATTCAAAGTGATTTTAGGGCCTAACTATTCAAAGTGATTTTAGGGCCTAACTATTCAAAGTGATTTTAGGGTCTAACTATTCAAAGTGATTTTAGGGCCAACCTATTCAAGTGATTTTAGTGCCTAACTATTCAAAGTGATTTTAGGGCCTAACTATTCAAAGTGATTTTAGGGCCTAACTATTCAAAGTGATTTTAAGGCCTCCCTATTTGAGGTGATTTTAGGGCCTAACTATTCAAAGTGATTTTCGGGCCTAACTATTCAAAGTGATTTTAGGGCCTAACTATTCAAAGTGATTTCAGGGCCTAACTATTCAAAGAACAAAGAACAGTACAGCACAGGAAACAGGCCCTTCGGCCCTCCAAGCCTGTGCCGCTCCTTGGTCCAACTAGACCAATCGTTTGTATCCCTCCATTCCCAGGCTGCTCATGTGACTATCCAGGTAAGTCTTAAACAATGTCAGCGTGTCTGCCTCCACCACCCTACTTGGCAGCGCATTCCAGGCCCCCACCACCCTCTGTGTAAAAAACATCCCTCTAATATTATTCACAGCTCCAGGGACCTGGGTTCGATTCCCGGCTTGGGTCACTGTCTGTGTGGAGTTTGCACATTCTCCTCGCGTCTGCGTGGGTTTCCTCCGGGTGCTCCGGTTTCCTCCCACAGTCCAAAGATGTGCGGGTCAGGTTGATTGGCCATGCTAAAATTGCCCTTAGTGTCCTGGGATGCGTAGGTTAGAGGGATTAGTGGGTAAATATGTAGGGATATGGGGGTAGGGCCTGGGTGGGATTATGGTCGGTGCAGACTCGATGGGCTGAATGGCCTCTTTCTGTGCTGTAGGGTTTCTAAGATTCTAAGATTCTAATATCTGAGTTATACTTCGCCCCTCTCACCTTGAGCCCGTGACCCCGCGTGATCGTCACTTCTGATCTGGGAAAAAGCTTCCCACCGTTCACCCTATCTATCCCCTTCATAATCTTGTACACCTCTATTAGATCTCCCCTCATTCTCCGTCTTTCCAGGGAGAACAACCACAGTTTACCCAATCTCTCCTCATAGCTAAGACCCTCCATACCAGGCAACATCCTGGTAAACCTTCTCTGCACTCTCTCTAACGCCTCCACGTCCTTCTGGTAGTGCGGCGACCAGAACTGGACGCAGTACTCCAAATGTGGCCTAACCAGCGTTCTATACAGCTGCATCATCAGACTCCAGCTTTTATACTCTATACCCCGTCCTATAAAGGCCAGCATACCATATGCCTTCTTCACCACCTTCTCCACCTGTGTTGCCACCTTCAAGGATTTGTGGACTTGCACACCTAGGTCCCTATTCAAAGTGATTTTAGGGCCTTCCCATTTTAAGTGATTTACTGCCTAACCACGTGAAGTGATTTTAGGATCGTCGTAATCCAAAGGTCGACCTATTCAAAGTGATTTTAGGGCCTTCCCCATGTGATTTTCCTATCAATCCTCCTACTATCTCTCCCCTGGTCATCGCTATGTCCCAGAGAGGATTGTGTCATTCCTGGAGGCTTCAGTCATATCCTGGAGGATTAGTAATCACAATACTTGTGGGGATGGGCCCACGGCACATGGCTGCCGCTCATCTGGTGCAAAGTGGCAATGGGGCATGGGGAGAGCTGAGGCTGGTTGTCACGGAGCAGGAGGCTCTCCTCTGAGACTGAACGGGAGGTCAAAGGGGAAAGGCTGCGAGAGCGAGGTCAAAGGGTGTGAGCAGGAGGTCAAAGAGCAAAGGGTGTGAGTGGAGAGCAAAGAGGAGATGGTGTTCGTGGTAGGTCAGAGGAAAGGGGGAGAGGCTGTGAGCTGGAGGTCAAAGGGGAGTTGGGGTGCGCAAGAGGCAAAATGGAGGGCTTGCGTGTGGGGTGAGCGGGAGGTCAAAGGGGAGAGAGCGTGAGGTCACTTGGGGGGAGGGCATGAGTGTGAAGTCATTGGGAGGAGAGCATAAGTGGAGGTCAAAGGGGAGAGGGCATGAGTGGAAGACCAAATGTGAAGAGGCGTGAGCGAGAGGTCAAAGGGCAAATGACGTGAGCATGGGGGTCACTGGGCAGAGGGCGTAAGCGGGAGGTCAAAGGGGAAGAGGCTGTGAGGCGGCGGTTCAAGGGGAGACGGTGTGAGCGGGAGGTGTGAGAGCGTGAACAGGAGGTCAAAGGGTAGAGGGCGGACATGAGCGGCGGCGAGCGGGCAGGTCAGGGGAAAAGGTGCCTGAGAGGGAGGTCAAAGTGCGCTTGGCTGAGCGGGCAGTTAAATGGGATAGGGTGTGAGCGGGAGGTCAAAGGGTGGGGGGGGGCGTGAGCGGGACAGTAAAGGGGAGAGGATTCGCTGTGGGGGTGAAAGGGGAGAGGGTGTAAGCGGGGGGGTTAAAGGGGAGGCCTTGTGAGTGAGAAAGGCAGAACTCAAAGGCTGTGTGAATTATGGCCCGCAGTCTTACAAAACAGTTCCTTTTTACATGGTATAATTAGCTTATTGAGGAAGCGTGACCTCAAATCAGTTGGCATCCTCCCTTTCTTAGTCTGAGAGAGAAGGAAAACAGTGGAACTACTGGGAGGAGCTAGGTGTTGGACACACTGGCTCTTTGTTTCCCCTCTGTGGTTCTCTCTTTTTGTCCCTTTCAACTTGCCCCCTTAGCTGGGCAGTATCGAATTCTCTTGTCTTCTTCCCCTCACTCTCTGTGTTTCTCTCTCTCTCTCTCTCATCCTGCGACTCTCGTTCTGTCTGTCACCCTATCCTCCTGTATCTCTTGTGTCTTTCTCTCTCTCATAGAGCCATAGAGGTTTACAGCATGGAAACAGGCCCTTTTTTATAACCACTAAGCTACTTCCAATTGCCCGCGTTTGGCCTATATCCCTTAATAGCCATGTAACTGTCTAAACACTTTCAAAATTGTACCCGCCTCTACTACTACCTCTGGCAGCTCGTTCCAGACACTCACCACCCTCTGTGTGAAAAAATTGCCCCTCTGGACACTTTTGTATCTCTCCCCTCTCACCTTAAACCTATGCCCTCTAGTTTTAGACTCCCCTACCTTTGGGAAAAGATGTTGACTATCTAGCTGATCTGTGCCCCTCATTATTTTATAGATCTCTTCAAGATCACCCCTCAGCCTCCTACGCCGCCCAATAGTAACAGGGAGGTGGAGGAGCAGAGAGGGAAACAGATCCTGGAGAGATGCAGTAATAGCAGAGTTGTTGTGATGGGAGACTTTAATTTCCCAAACATAGATTGGAATATCCCTAGGGTAAGGGGATTGGATGGGGAGGAGTTCATTAGGTGTGTTCAGGAGGGTTTCCTGACACAGCATGTGGACAAGCCTACAAGAGGAGAGGCTGTACTTGATCTGATACTGACCAATGAACCTGGACAGGTGTCAGATCTCTCAGTGGGAGAGCATCTTGGGGATAGCGATCATAACTCTATCTCCTTTATGCTTACATTGGAAAAAGAGAGGATCAGGCAAGCTAGGAAAGCGTTTTTATGGAGTAAGGGGAAATATGAAGACAGAAGGCAGCAAATTAGAGGAGTAAATTGGAAGGAGGTATTCTCGGGGAAATCTACTGAAGAGAGGTGGCAGTTTTTCAAGGAATGTCTGTCTATGCTGGCTACTAGAGTTCTACAGGGCAACGTTCCAAGCAGACAGGGAGGAGTTGGTAGGTTAAAGGAACCGTGGTGCACGAAAGCTGTGCGGGACCTAGTCGAGAAGAAAAGGAAAGCATACAAAAGGTTCAGAGAGCTTGGCGAAGATAGGGATCTAGATGAGTATACGGCTTGTAGGAAGGGACTAAAGAAGGAAATTAGGAGAGCCAGAAGGGGTCACGAGAAGGCCTTGGCAGGTAGGATTAAGGAAAACCCTAAGGCGTTCTATAAATATGTGAAGAGTAAAAGGATGAGACATGAAGGAAGGTGTATAAAAGGTGAAGGCGGGAAAGTCTGTACGGAACCAGTAGAAATGGCAGAGGTGTTTAATGAGTATTTTGCCTCGGTTTTCACAGAGGAGAAGGACCTGGGTGGATGTACTGCGGGCTTGCGGTGGACTGAAAGGATTGAGTATGTGGACTTTAACAAAGAGGTTGTGCTGGAATCTTTGAATGGCATCAAGATAGATAAGTCGCTGGGTCCGGATGGGATGTATCCCAGGTTACTGTGGGAGGCGAGGGAAGAGATTGCAGAGCCTCTGGCGATGATCTTTGCGTCATCGATGGAGACGGGAGAGGTGCCGGAGGATTGGAGGATTGCGGATGTGGTTCCTATTTTCAAGAAAAGGAATAGGGATAGCCCAGGAAATTGCCGACCGGTGAGTCTAACCTCAGTGGTTGGTAAGCTGATGGAGAAGATCCTGAGGGACAGGAGTTATGAGCATTTAGAGAGGTTTAGTATGCTCAAGAATACTCAGCATGGTTTTGTCAAGGGCAGATCGTGCCTTACGAGCCTGGTGGAGTTCTTCGAAAATGTGACGAAACACATTGACGAAGGGAAGGCGGTAGATGTGGTTTATATGGATTTTAGCAAGGCGTTCGATAAGGTCCCCCATGCAAGGCTTCTAGAAAAAGTGAGAGGGCATGGGATCCAAGGGGTTGCTGCCCTGTGGATCCAGAAGTGGCTTGCCCAAAGGAGGCAGAGAGTGGGTATAGATGTGTCTTTTTCTAAATGGAGTTCGGTCACCAGTGGTGTGCCCCAGGGATCTGTTCTGGGGCCCTTGCTGTTTGTCATTTTCATAAATGACCTGGATGAGGAAGTGGAGGGATGGGTTGGTAAGTTTGCCGACGACACGAAGGTTGGTGGGGTTGTGGATAGTCTGGAGGGATGTCAGAAGTTATAGAGGGACATAGATAGGATGCAAGACTGGGCGGAGAAGTGGCAGATGGACTTCAACCCAGATAAATGCGCAGTGGTCCATTTTGGCAGGTCAAATGGGATGAAGGAGTACAATATAAAGGGAAAGACTCTTAGTACTGTAGAGGATCAGAAGGACCTTGGGGTCCGGGTCCATAGGACTCTAAAATCGGCCCTGCAGGTGGAGGAGGTGGTTAAGAAGGCGTATGGTGTGCTGGCCTTTATCAATCGAGGGATTGAGTTTAGGAGTCCGGGGATAATGATGCAGCTATATAAGACCCTCGTCAGACCCCACTTGGAGGACTGTGCTCAGTTCTGGTCGCCTCATTACAGGAAGGATGTGGAAAAGATTGAAAGGGTGCAGAGGAGATTTACAAGGATGTTGCCTGGACTGAGTGGCATGCCTTATGAGGATAGGCTGAGGGAGCCCGGTCTTTTCTCCTTGGAGAGACGTAGGATGAGAGGGGACCTAATAGAGGTATATAAGATGTTGAGAGGCATAGATCGGGTGGACTCTCAGAGGCTTTTTCCCAGGGTGGAAATATCTGCTGCGAGAGGACACAGGTTTAAGGTGCTGGGGGGTAGATACAGGGGAAATGTTAAGGGTAAGTTTTTCACACAGAGGGTGGTGGGCGAGTGGAATCGGCTGCCGTCAGTGGTGGTGGAGGCAAACTCAATAGGGTCTTTTAAGAGACTCCTGGATGAGTACATGGGACTTAATAGGATGGAGGGTTATAGGTAGGCCTAGAAGGTAGGGATATGTTCGGCTCAACTATAGGTATGTCAAGAACATCTATAGGTATGTCAAGAACATCTATAGGTATGTCAAGAACAGAAGGTTGGTTAGGGCAAGTTTAGGGCCAGTTATAGATGGCAGAGGGAAGTTATGTGTGGAACCGGAGGAGATTGGTGAAGCATTGAACCAATATTTCTCTTCGGTGTTCACGCAAGGGGACATGAATATAGCTGAGGAGGACACTGGGTTGCAAGGGAGTAGAATAGACAGTATTACAGTTGATAAGGAGGATGTGCAGGATATTCTGGAGGGTCTGAAAATAGATAAATCCCCTGGTCCGGATGGGATTTATCCAAGGATTCTCTGGGAGGCAAGAGAAGTGATTGCAGAGCCTCTGGCTCTGATCTTCAGGTCGTCGTTGGCCTCTGGTATAGTACCAGAAGATTGGAGGTTAGCGAATGTTGTCCCATTGTTTAAGAAGGGGAACAGAGACTTCCCCGGGAATTATAGACCGGTGAGTCTCACTTCTGTTGTCGGCAAGATGTTGGAAAAAAATTATAAGGGATAGGATTTATAGTTATTTGGAGAGTAATGAATTGATAGGTGATAGTCAGCATGGTTTTGTGGCAGGTAGGTCGTGCCTTACTAACCTTATTGAGTTTTTTGAGAAAGTGACCAAGGAGGTGGATGGGGGCAAGGCAGTGGACGTGGTATATATGGATTTTAGTAAGGCGTTTGATAAGGTTCACCATGGTAGGCTTCTGCAGAAAATGCAGATGTATGGGATTGGGGGTGATCTAGGAAATTGGATCAGGAATTGGCTAGCGGATAGGAAACAGAGGGTGGTGGTTGATAGTAAATATTCATCATGGAGTGCGGTTACAAGTGGTGTACCTCAGGGATCTGTTTTGGGGCCACTGCTGTTTGTAATATTTATTAATGATCTGGATGAGGGTATAGTTGGGTGGATTAGCAAATTTGCTGATGACACCAAAGTCGGTGGTGTGGTAGACAGTGAGGAAGGGTGTCGTAGTTTGCAGGAAGACTTAGACAGGTTGCAAAGTTGGGCCGAGAGGTGGCGGATGGAGTTTAATGCGGAGAAGTGTGAGGTAATTCACTTTGGTAGGAATAACAGATGTGTTGAGTATAGGGCTAACGGGAGGACTTTGAATAGTGTGGAGGAGCAGAGGGATCTAGGTGTATGTGTGCATAGATCCCTGAAAGTTGGGAATCAAGTAGATAAGGTTGTTAAGAAGGCATATGGTGTCTTGGCGTTTATTGGTAGGGGGATTGAATTTAGGAGTCGTAGCGTTATGTTGCAACTGTACACAACTCTGGTGCGGCCGCACTTGGAGTACTGTGTGCAGTTCTGGTCCCCACATTACAGGAAGGATGTGGAGGCTTTGGAGAGGGTGCAGAGGAGGTTTACCAGGATGTTGCCTGGTATGGAGGGGAGATCCTATGAGGAGAGGCTGAGGGATTTGGGATTGTTTTCGCTGGAAAGGCGGCGGCTAAGAGGGGATCTTATTGAAACATATAAGATGATTAGAGGTTTAGATAGGGTGGATAGTGATAGCCTTTTTCCTCTGATGGAGAAATCCAGCACGAGGGGGCATGGCTTTAAATTGAGGGGGGGTAGTTATAGAACCGATGTCAGGGGTAGGTTCTTTACCCAGAGGGTGGTGAGGGATTGGAATGCCCTGCCAGCATCAGTAGTAAATGCGCCTAGTTTGGGGGCGTTTAAGAGATCCGTAGATAGGTTCATGGACGAAAAGAAATTGGTTTAGGTTGGAGGGTCACAGTTTTTTTTTAACTGGTCGGTGCAACATCGTGGGCCGAAGGGCCTGTTCTGCGCTGTAATGTTCTATGTTCTATGTTCTATAACTTGTGGGGCCGAAGGGCCTGTTTTGTGCTGTAGTTTTTCTATCTTTCTATGTTCTATGTTAATGTAAGCCGACTTGTGACACTAATAAATAAAGCTTAAATCTTGTACTGCAAACGAGGAGACCATGTTTTTCCCTCAGTGGGGCGTGGAATTCTCTGCCTTGGTGAGGTCACTGAAGGGAGTCAAAGGTCATAGGGGGATGGGCTGGAATGTGGAGACCACCACATCACATCAGAGTATCCCAGGAAAGGACAACCTACGCTGGTGAGAGGCCCTCCTTCATCTTAGCGGGCCGCGAGATTGGAATGGGACTTGTTCCCTCACCGTGACCCCATGGATAAGATTCAATACATTTAATACACGCCAAATCTTTCATCACCACTCAGAGAAAATGTGGAACGGTTTATATATTAATGGACGTGTCATCAGCTTCACATGATAAAGACAAAAGAAATATTGACGCTTTGGACACAGAGGGGAGCGCATGGCTCTTACAGTCAATGTTCATAGAATCCCTACAGTGCAGAAGGAGGCCATTCGACCCATTAAGGCTGTACTGACTACAATCCCAGCCAGGCCCTTTTCCCGTAACCCTCATTTACCCGAGCTAGTCCCCCTGACACGAAGGGGTAACTTAGCACGGCCAATCCCCCTAACCTGCACATCTTTGGACACTAAGGGGCAATTTAGCACGGCCAATCCACCTAACCTGCACATCTTTGGACACTAAGGGGCAATTTAGCACGGCCAATCCACCTAATCTGCACATCTTTGGGCACTAAGGGGCAATTTAGCATGGCCAATCCACCTAACCTGCACATCTTTGGACAGTAAGGAGCAATTTAGCGTGGCCAATCCACCTAACCTGCACATCTTTGGACACTAAGGGGCAATTTAGCATGGCCAATCCACCTAACCTGCACATCTTTGGACACTAAGGGGCAATTTAGCATGGCCAATCCACCTAACCTGCACATCTTTGGACAGTAAGGAGCAATTTAGCATGGCCAATCCACCTAACCTGCACATCTTTGGACACTAAGGGACAATTTAGCATGGCCAATCCACCTAACCTGCACATCTTTGGACGCTCAGGGACAATTTAGCATGGCCAATCCACCTAACCTGCACATCTTTGGACACTAAGGGACAATTTAGCATGGCCAATCCACCTAACCTGCACATCTTTGGACGCTCAGGGACAATTTAGCATGGCCAATCCACCTTATCTGCACATCTTTGGACGCTCAGGGACAATTTAGCACGGCCAATCCACCTAACCCGCACGTCTTTGGACACTAAAGAGCAATTTAGCATGTCCAATCCATCTAACCTGCACATCTTTGGACACTAAGGGACAATTTAGCACGGCCAATCCACCTAACCCGCACATCTTTGGACGCTAAGGGACAATTTAGCATGGCCAATCCACCTAACCTGCACATCATTGGACACTAAGGGACAATTTAGCACGGCCAATCCACCTAACCTGCACATCTTTGGACACTAAGGGACAATTTAGCACGGCCAATCCACCTAACCTGCACATCATTGGACGCTAAGGGACAATTTAGCATGGCCAATCCACCTAACCTGCACATCATTGGACACTAAGGGACAATTTAGCATGGCCAATCCACCTAACCTGCACATCTTTGGACACTAAGGGACAATTTAGCATGGCCAATCCACCTAACCTGCACATCATTGGACACTAAGGGACAATTTAGCACGGCCAATCCACCTAACCTGCACATCTTTGGACACTAAGGGGCAATTTAGCATGGCCAATCCACCTAACCTGCACATCTTTGGACACTAAGGGGCAATTTAGCATGGCCAATCCATCGAACCCTCACATCCTTCGGACTGTGGGAGGAAACCGGAGCACCCGGAGGAAACCCACGCAGACACGAAGAGAATGTGCAAACTCCGCACAGACAGTGACCCGAGCCAGGAATCGAACCCGGGTCCCTGACGCTGTGAGGCAGCAGCGCTAACCCACCGTGCTACCGTGCCGTCCCTTCTTGATTTGATTGGATTTGATTTGTTATTGTCACATGTATTGGGATACAGTGAAAAGTATTGTTTCTTGCGCGCTATACAGACAAAGCATACCGTTCATAGAGAAGGAAAGGAGAGAGTGCAGAATGTAGTGTTACAGTCATAGCTAGGGTGTAGAGAAAGATCAACTTAATGCGAGGTAGGTCCATTCAAAAGTCTGACAGCAGCAGGGAAGAAGCTGTTCTTGAGTCGGTCGGTGCGTGACCTCAGACTTTTGTATCTTTTTCCCGACGGAAGAAGGTGGAAGAGAGAATGTCCGGGGGTGCGTGGGGGGGTCCTTGATTATGCT
This sequence comes from Mustelus asterias, assembly GCF_964213995.1. Lineage (NCBI taxonomy): Eukaryota > Metazoa > Chordata > Chondrichthyes > Carcharhiniformes > Triakidae > Mustelus > Mustelus asterias. Next base: position 43,667 of record NW_027591875.1, on the reverse strand, counting down.
GACAATTGTTGTGAGCGATCAGCACGCCCCTCACTTCACTTGTCCTTGCTTTACCTGCTTCAGCCAGACCGGCTTGAAAAAAAAAACTACCCGGACGGGAATCAGCGGAATGTGGAAACCCTGCGCAAAATGTCTGGTGGTGGGGAGGCGGGGGGGGGGGGGGGGGGGGGGGGGCGCATTCAGAACCCAGATGGGCCACATTGTGTCCCCACCCCCACCATCGCCGGGCTGCAGCTTGCTCAATGCTGGTCCAGATTCTATCAGATGGTGGAGCTGGCTGGAGGGACAGAGTGGCCTCCTCCTGTTCCTAATTTGAATGTTCGTGTGTCACCCCGCCCCCTCCCCCACACCTCTTCGATTGAGGCCAACGCTTCCTTGGCAATTTTCACTCTCCGTTGCTAACGACAGTGCGTCACGTACCCGGCTGATTCCGGGGAGGGCGGGACTGATGTGTGAGGAGAGATTGACCAGGTTAGGATTGTTTTCACTGGAGTTCAGACGAATGAGGGGGGATCTCATAGAGACTTATAAAATTCTAACAGGACTAGACAGGGTAGATGCAGGGAGGGTGTTCCCGATGGTGGGGGGAGCCCAGAACCAGGGGGTCACAGTCTGAGGATTCAGGGTAGACCATTTAGGACGGAGGTGAGGAGACATTTCTTCACCCAGAGAGTGGTGAGTCTGTGGAATTCATTACCACAGGAAGTAGTTGATGCCAAAACATTGAATGTATTCAAGAGGCGGCTGGATACAGCACTTGGGGCGAACGGGGTCAAAGGTTACTATGATCGTCTTGCTGGTGCCAGTATAGAGCGAGACTGCGGATAGTTGGGAACCTGTCTCGGGGGCAGGGAATTCAGATGGTGTTCGTAAAGCAGAAGTGGAAATGACTAGGGTTGGGAAGCATTTTCTGATCAGGGCCAGTGTGATCTCCTGGACTCGTTTCGATCGCCACAGGGGGTCGGAGAGGAATTTCCCAGATTTTTTTTCCCCATATTGGCCCTGGGGTTTTCACTCTGGGTTTTCGCCTCTCCCTGGAGATCACATGGTCTGGAATGGGGGGGTGGGGGTGAGTTAATAGGTTGTGATGAACAAAGCATCGTAGCTGTGAGGGACAGCTCGGTGGATAGGATATTGGTATGTAGATAGGCTGGAAAATTGGGCGGG
>NW_027591875.1:0-37500 GCF_964213995.1 Mustelus asterias | reverse complement strand
GGAGCTTTACTCTGTATCTAACCCCGTGCTGTACCTGTCCTGGGAGTGTTTGATGGGGGACAGTGTAGAGGGAGCTTTACTCTGTATCTAACCCCGTGCTGTACCTGTCCTGGGAGTGTTTGATGGGGGACAGTGTAGAGGGAGCTTTACTCTGTATCTAACCCCATGCTGTACCTGTCCTGGGAGTGTTTGATGGGGGACAGTGTAGAGGGAGCTTTACTCTGTATCTAACCCCGTGCTGTCCCTGTCCTGGGAGTGTTTGATGGGGACAGTGTAGAGGGAGCTTTACTCTGTATCTAACCCCATGCTGAACCTGTCCTGGGAGTGTTTGATGGGGACAATGTAGAGGGAGCTTTACTCTGTATCTAACCCCGTGCTGTCCCTGTCCTGGGAGTGTTTGATGGGGACAGTGTACAGGGTGCTTTACTCTGTATCTAACCCCGTGCTGTACCTGTCCCGGGAGAGTTTTGATGAGGTGACAGTGTAGAGGGAGCTTTACTCTGTATCTAGCCCCGTGCTGTATCTGCCCTGGGAGTGTTTAATGGACGACAATGTCGAGGGAGCTTTACTCTGTATCTAACCCCGTGCTGTACCTGTCCTGGGAGTGTTTGATGGGGACAGTGTAGAGGGAGCTTTACTCTGTATCTAACCCCGTGCTGTACCTGTCCTGGGAGTGTTTGATGGGGGACAGTGTAGAGGGAGCTTTACTCTGTATCTAACCCCATGCTGTACCTGTCCTGGGAGTGTTTGATGGGGGACAGTGTAGAGGGAGCTTTACTCTGTATCTAACCCCGTGCTGTACCTGTCCTGGGAGTGTTTGATGGGGACAGTGTACAGGGTGCTTTACTCTGTATCTAAGCCCGTGGTGTACCTGTCCTGGGAGGGTTTTGATGGGGGGACAGTGTAGAGGGAGCTTTACTCTGTATCTAATCCCGTGCTGTACCTTTCCTGGGAGTATTTGATGGGGACAGTGGAGAGGGTGCTTTACTCTGTATCTATGCCCGTGCTGTACCTGTCCCGGGAGAGTTTTGATGGGGTGACAGTGTAGAGGGAGCTTTACTCTGTATCTAGCCCCGTGCTGTATCTGCCCTGGGAGTGTTTGATGGGGGACAATGTCGAGGGAGCTTTACTCTGTATCTAACCCCGTGCTGTACCTGTCCTGGGAGTGTTTGATGGGGGACAGTGTAGAGGGAGCTTTACTCTGTATCTAACCCCGTGCTGTACCTATCCGGGGAGTGTTTTGATGGGGGACAGTGTAGAGGGAGCTTTACTCTGTATCTAACCCCGTGCTGTACCTGTCCGGGGAGTGTTTGATGGGGGACAGTGTAGAGGGAGCTTTACTCTGTATCTAACCCCGTGCTGTACCTGTCCGGGGAGTGTTTTGATGGGGGACAGTGTTGACTCTGTATCGTTATAATCAGCCGGTGGATGATATCCTGGAGGTTTTTCTGTTTGATGACGTGAGGCAGAGACTGCTGGTTTGGGGGAACAGCAGGTGTCTCTGCGGAGAGAGAGCTAGCAGTGGGAGCGAGCCACAGGCCCCCGGGACTGGAGTTTGTTTGCCTGACGCAGGCAAATGAGTCAAAACATGTTGATTGGAATGTGTTGGCATTTAATGCAGCCTAGGTACCCACTGGGATGAATAATGCCTTTCCGTGCTGGCACAAGGTGGCCATTTCCTGAAGTGCCAGGGAACTGTACCCATCAGCGAATCCCCTCCTGCCTGTTAGAAACCAAACCAGTGTCAGCGGTCCATACCCCGGGAGTGAGTTACAGACTGGAATCTAATCGAGGGGTTCGGGGTGGTTTATATATAGAATAACAGATACCCGGGAGTGAGTTACAGACTGGAATCTAATCGAGGGGTTCGGGGTGGTTTATATATAGAATAACAGAAACCCGGGAGTGAGTTACAGACTGGAATCTAATCGAGGGGTTCAGGTGGTTTATATATAGAATAACAGATACCCGGGAGTGAGTTACAGACTGGAATCTAATCGAGGGGTTCAGGGCGTTTTATATATAGAATAACAGATACCCCGGGAGTGAGTTACAGACTGGAATCTAATCGAGGGGTTCGGGGTGGTTTATATACAGAATAACAGATTCCCGGGAGTGAGTTACAGACTGGAGTCTAATCGAGGGGTTAGGGGTGGTTTATATATAGAATAACAGATACCCGGGAGTGAGTTACAGACTGGAATCTAATCGAGGGGTTCGGGTGGTTTATATATAGAATAACAGATACCCGGGAGTGAGTTACAGACTGGAATCTAATCGAGGGGTTCGGGGTGGTTTATATATAGAAAAACAGATACCCGGGAGTGAGTTACAGACTGGAATCTAATCGAGGGGTTAGGGGTGGTTTATATATAGAATAACAGATACCCGGGAGTGAGTTACAGACTGGAATCTAATCGAGGGGTTCGGGGTGGTTTATATATAGAAAAACAGATACCCGGGAGTGAGTTACAGACTGGAATCTAATCGAGGGGTTAGGGGTGGTTTATATATAGAATAACAGATACCCGGGAGTGAGTTACAGACTGGAATCTAATTGAGGGGTTAGGGGTGGTTTATATATAGAATAACAGATACCCGGGAGTGAGTTACAGACTGGAATCTAATCGAGGGGTTCAGTGTGGTTTATATATAGAATAACAGATACCCGGGAGTGAGTTACAGACTGGAATCTAATCAAGGGGTTCAGTGTGGTTTATATGTAGAATAACAGATACCCGGGAGTGAGTTACAGACTGGAATCTAATCGAGGGGTTCAGTGTGGTTTATATATAGAATAACAGATACCCGGGAGTGAGTTACAGATTGGAATCTAATCGAGGGGTTCGGGGTGGTTTATATATAGAATAATAGATACCCGGGAGTGAGTTACAGACTGGAATCTAATCGAGGGGTTCGTGGTGGTTTATATATAGAATAACAGATACCCGGGAGTGAGTTACAGACTGGAATCTAATCGAGGGGTTCGGGGTGGTTTATATATAGCATAACAGATACCTGGGAGTGAGTTACAGACTGGAATCAAATCGAGAGGTTCAGTGTGGTTTATATGTAGAATAATAGATACCCGGGAGTGAGTTACAGACTGGAATCTAATCGAGGGGTTCAGTGTGGTTTATATGTAGAATAACAGATACCCGGGAGTGAGTTACAGACTGGAATCTAATCAAGGGGTTCAGTGTGGTTTATATGTAGAATAACAGATACCCGGGAGTGAGTTACAGACTGGAATCTAATCGAGGGGTTCAGTGTGGTTTATATATAGAATAACAGATACCCGGGAATGAGTTACAGATTGGAATCTAATCGAGGGGTTCGGGGTGGTTTATATATAGAATAATAGATACCCGGGAGTGAGTTACAGACTGGAATCTAATCGAGGGGTTCGTGATGGTTTATATATAGAATAACAGATACCTGGGAGTGAGTTACAGACTGGAATCAAATCGAGAGGTTCAGTGTGGTTTATATGTAGAATAATAGATACCCGGGAGTGAGTTACAGACTGGAATCTAATCGAGGGGTTCAGTGTGATTTATATGTAGAATAATAGATACCCGGGAGTGAGTTACAGACTGGAATCTAATCGAGGGGTTCGGGGTGGTTTATATATAGAATAACAGATACCCGGGAGTGAGTTACAGACTGGAATCTAATCGAGGGGTTCGGGGTGGTTTATATGTAGAATAACAGATACCCGGGAGTGAGTTACAGACTGGAATCTAATCGAGGGGTTTGTGGTTCATTTATAGAATCACATTGGATCTGCACTCCTGCTTTCAGACAGTTTTGTGTGTGTGTGTGTGAGGGAGGGAGGTGGTTCGACGGGGACTTTGTGCGGTGTGAATCCACAGACTTTGGGTTCTGGAGCTGTGAGGCCTACTCACCCTGACAGGCCGGTGCTCAGCCTCTCGGTTCGATGGCAGCCGCTGAGAGGCCGCGGTGTCTTGGCGCGCCCCATCAACTTCCTGTCCTTGCGAGGGAGCTCTCAGCTGGGGCACCAGCTGCTGCGGCCTGCCCCCCCCCCCCCCCTCCGTCTGCCCTGTGTGCTGCCCTTTTCTCTGGCAGTCTCCTGTTGGGCAGGGCCCGCGGCGAGGCCTAGCAGCAAGCTTGGGCCCAAGCCAGGGCGGAGTTGGGGGGCACAGAGGGAGGGAAGCACTTTGATCCTCAAGACTATCTCTACATTAACCCTGTCGCTGCCCTCCAATCCATCCACTCACTAAATGAGGCAGTAAATACCGCGATCCAGGCTGTCACTGAAAAAACAAAGATGCATTTGCACTCACTAGCTGACATAGTGGGGGCACAGTGGTTAGCGCTGCTGCCTCACAACGCCAGGGACCCGGGTTCGATTCCCGGAGTGGGGGAGTGGGGAGGTGGGGGGGGGGGGGGTGGGGAGTGGGGAGGTGGGGGGGGGGGGGAGTGGGTAGGTGGGGGGGGGGAGTGGGGAGGTGGGGGGGGGGGGTGGGGAGTGGGGAGGTGGGGGGGGGGGGGAGTGGGTAGGTGGGGGGGGGGAGTGGGGAGGTGGGGGGGGGTTCTGGGGAGGTGGGGGGGGGAGTGGGGAGGTGGGGGGGGAGTGGGGATGTGGGGGGGAAGTGGGGAGGTGGGGGGGGCAATTTAGCACGGCCAATCCACCCAACCCGCACATCTTTGGACACTAAGGGGCAATTTAGCATGGCCGATCCACCGAACCTGCACATCTTTGGACACTAAGGGACAATTTAGCACGGCCAATCCACCTAACCTGTACATCTTTGGACACTAAGGGACAATTTAGCATGGCCAATCCACCTAACCTGTACATCTTTGGACACTAAGGGACAATTTAGCATGGCCAATCCACCTAACCTGTACACCTTTGGACACGAAGGGACAATTTAGCACGGCCAATCCACCTAACCTGCACATCTTTGGACACTAAGGGGCAATTTAGCATGGCCAATCCACCTAACCTGCACATCTTTGGACAGTAAGGGACAATTTAGCATGGCCAATCCACCTAACCTGTACAACTTTGGACACGAAGGGGCAATTTAGCATGGCCAATCCACCTAACCTGCACATTTTTGGACACCAAGGGGCAAATTAGCACGGCTAATCCATCTAACCTGCACATCTTTGGACGCCAAGGGACAATTTAGCATGGCCAATCCACCTAACCTACACATCTTTGGACACTAAGGAACAATTTAGCACGGCCAATCCACCTACCCTACACGCCTTTTGGCACATAAGGTGCAATTTAGCATGGCCAATCCCCCTAACCTGTGCATCTTTGGACACCAAGGGACAATTTAGCATCATCTTTGGACACTAAGGGACAATTTAGCATGGCCAATCCACCTAACCTGCACATGATTGGACACCAAAGGACAACTTAGCACGGCCAATCCACCTAACCTACACATCTTTGGACGCCAAGGGACAATTTAGCATGGCCAATCCACCTAACCTGTACATCTTTGGACACCAAGGGACAATTTAGCATCATCTTTGGACACTAAGAGACAATTTAGCATGGCCAATCCACCTAACCTGCACATGTTTGGACACCAAAGGACAATTTAGCATGGCCAATCCACCTAACCTGAACGTCTTTGGACACAAAGGGACAATTTAGCATGGCCAATCCACCTAACCTGCACATTTTTGAACACCAAAGGACAATTTAGCATGGCCAATCCACCTTACCTACACATCTTTGAACACCAAGGGACAATTTAGCATGGCCAATCCACCTAACCTGCACATCTTTGGACACTAAGGGACAATTTAGCATGGCCAGTCCACCTAACCTGCACATTTTTGGACACCAAGGGACAATTTAGCATGGCCAATCCACCTAACCTGCACATCTTTGGACACTAAGGGGCAATTTAGCACGGCCAATCCACCTAACCTGCACATCTTTGGACACTAAGGGGCAATTTAGCACGGCCAGTCCACCTAACCTGCACATTTTTGGACACCAAGGGACAATTTAGCATGGCCAATCCACCTAACCTGCACATCTTTGGACACTAAGGGGCAATTTAGCATGGCCAATCCACCTAACCTGTACATCTTTGGACACGAAGGGGCAATTTAGCACGGCCAATCCACCTAACCTGCACATCTTTGGACACTAAGGGGCAATTTAGCATGGCCAATCCCCCAAGCCTGTACATCTTTGGACACTAAGGGACAATTTAGCATCATCGTTGGACACTAAGGGACAATTTAGCATGGCCAATCCACCTAACCTGCACATCTTTGGACACCAAGGGACAATTTAGCATGGCCAATCCACCTAACCTGCACATCTTTGGACACTAAGGGACAATTTAGCATGGCCAATCCACCTAACTTGCACATTTTTGGACACTAAGGGGCAATTTAGCATGGCCAATCCACCTAGCCTGCACATTTTTGGACACCAAGGGACAATTTAGCATGGCCAATCCACCTTACCTGCACATCTTTGGACACTAAGGGACAATTTAGCATGGCCAATCCACCTAACCTGCACATCTTTGGACACTAAGGGGCAATTTAGCATGGCCAATCCACCTAACCTGCACATCTTTGGACACTAAGCGACAATTTAGCATGGCCAATCCACCTAACCTGCACATTACTGGACACCAAAGGACAATTTAGCATGGCCAATCCACCTAACCTACACATCTTTGGACACCAAGGAACAATTTAGCATGGCCAATGCACCTAACCTGCACATCTTTGGACACTAAGGGACAATTTAGCATGGCCAATCCACCTAACCTGCACATCTTTGGACACTAAGGGACAATTTAGCATGGCCAATCCACCTAACCTGCAAATCTTTGGACACTAAGGGACAATTTAGCATGGCCAATCCCACTAACCTGCACATCTTTGGTCACTAAGGGGCAATTTAGCATGGCCAATCCACCTAACCTGCACATTACTGGACACCAAAGGACAATTTAGCATGGCCAATCCACCTAACCTACACATCTTTGGACACCAAGGAACAATTTAGCATGGCCAGTCCACCTAACCTGCACATCTTTGGACACTAAGGGACAATTTAGCATGGCCAATCCACCTAACCTGCACATCTTTGGACACTAAGGGACAATTTAGCATGGCCAATCCACCTAACCTGCAAATCTTTGGACACTAAGGGACAATTTAGCATGGCCAATCCACCTATCCTGCACATCTTTGGAACTAAGGGGCAATTTCGCATGGCCAATCCACCTAACCTGCACATTTTTGGACACCAAGGGACAATTTAGCATGGCCAATCCACCTAACCTGCACATCTTTGGTCGCTAAGGGGCAACTTAGCATGGCCAATCCACGTAACCCACACATCTTTGCACACCAAGGGACAATTTAGCACGGCCAATCCACCTAACCTGCACAACTTTGGAGTGTGGGAGGAAACCGGAGCACCCGGAGGAAACCCACGCAGACACGGGGAGAACGGGCAAACTCCACAATGACAGTGACCCGAGCCGGGAATCGAACCCGGGTCCCTGGCGCTGTGAGGCAGCAGTGCTAACCCGCTGTGCCGCCCACGCTAGATTACTTTCTCAAGTTCCTTTACCCATCCTGTATTTAGCCTTGTTCTGTTTTGCCCCTCCCTCTGTTAATTCCACCAATTCTTCACTGGGGAAGAAAGACTCTGGAACCAGTGTGTGACTTAACACCAAGTTTATTTTGAAGCAAAGTCACAGACACACCCGGGGCTCCGAGTCACTCGGAGTGAACTGGTTTACGTACCCTGACAACGCTTCCCTAGTCTTCCCCCAAGTGCGGGACAACAGGGCTTAATTACCAATGTCAAGCATTCCATTGTCACAGAAAGCTAACAGACATTTTTTTCATCCATTCGTGGGACCTGGGCGTCGCTGGCTGGTCCAGCATTTATTGCCCATCCCTAGTTGCCCCTTGGAGGGCAGTTGAGAGTCAACCACATTGGCTGTGGCTCTGGAGTCACATGTAGGCCAGACCGGGTAAGGACGGCAGATTTCCTTCCCTAAAGGACATTAGTGAACTCCATGGATTTTTACGAGAATCCATGGTAGTTGTCATGGTCACCACTACTGAGACAAGTCTTCTCATCCAGATTTTATTAATCGAATTTAAATTCCCATATCTGCCATGGTGGCGTTCGAACCTGTGCCCCTCCACCCCCGGGTAAGGATGGCAGATTTCCTTCCCTAAATGGAGTTTAATCCGGATAAATGCGAAGTGATGCATTTTGGAAGAAATAATGTAGGGAGGAGTTATACAATAAATGGCAGAGTCATCAGGAGTATAGAAACACAGAGGGACCTAGGTGTGCAAGTCCACAAATCCTTGAAGGTGGCAACACAGGTGGTGAAGAAGGCATATGGTATGCTTACCTTTATAGGATGGGGTATAGAGTATAAAAGCTGGAGTCTGATGATGCAGCTGTATAGAACGCTGGTTAGGCCACATTTGGAGTACTGGTCGCCGCACTACCAGAAGGACGTGGAGGCGTTAGAGAGAGTGCAGAGAGGGTTTACCAGGATGTTGCCTGGTATGGAGGGTCTTAGCTATGAGGAGAGATTGGGTAGGCTGGGGTTGTTCTCTCTGGAAAGACGGAGAATGAGGGGAGATCTAATAGAGGTGTACAAGATTATGAAGGGGATAGATAGGGTGAACGGTGGGAAGCTTTTTCCCAGATCAGAAGTGCGTTCACGAGGGGTCACGGGCTCAAGGTGAGAGGGGCGAAGTATAACTCAGATATTAGAGGGATGTTTTTTACACAGAGGGTGGTGGGGGCCTGGAATGCGCTGCCAAGTAGGGTGGTGGAGGCAGGCACGCTGACATCATTTAAGACTTACCTGGATAGTCACATGAGCAGCCTGGGAATGGAGGGATACAAACTATTGGTCGAGTTGGACCAAGGAGCGGCACAGGCTTGGAGGGCCGAAGGGCCTGTTTCCTGTGCTGTACTGTTCTTTGTTCTTTGTAAAGGAACCAGATGGGTTTTTCCGACAATGGGTCATCAGTAGATTCTTAATTCCAGATATTTTTTTTATTGAATTCAAATTCCACCATCTGCCGTGGCGGGGATTCGAACCCGGGTCCCCCAGAACATTAGCTGGGTTTCTGGATTAAGAGTCTAGTGATAATACCACTAGGCCATCACTATCCCTTTTGACTTTGGCATTAGGGTGAGCATAAGGTGTTTAACTCCAGGTATGATTCAAGTGACCCAACTGGGAAGCTTTTATCAAAACAAACATTATTTAACAACATAGTTAGAATGTAACAAAAAGAATTAGCCTAACTTTTATCGATTTAAATAGTTAAATATGACAAGTTCTGAGCTTTGACAGCTAGCTATCTCTATTGTTCCATTGCAAGCAGCATTCCATAGACATAAATCCCTTCTTCCGACCCAGTTGGCAGATTTGCTCAAATGATACTGGATTTCCAGCCTTTTAACACCTCTGGACAAAGATCCTGACAGCAATTTCCAGAGAAAGATATATGCTCGAACAGTAGAACTTCAGAGAACTCAACATGGTCTCTGGCAGCTCTCAATCTCCAGACTGCAGAGACAGAGGCTGGAATCTTACCGGCACACCCGCCCCAATTCCAGAGGCGGGCGAGGCTCGGAGAACGGCATTCTCCGTTGGCTTCGGGCGGGATAGTACAAACCTCGGGCAGACGCGACGGTAAAATCCCACCCAGAGTGGGCTACCTCTCCCAGTCACTCGGAGTGAACTGGCTTACGTACTCTGACAACGCTTCCCTAGTCTTCCCCCAAGCGAGGGACAGCAGGGCTTAATTACCAATGTCAAGCATTGACATTGCTTCCAAACGGCAACGGAGCTGGAGTTCTCTGTGTAAGCCTAGCTCCACCCAGCCACATGGCTTTTTCTGTCATGCAACCTAACCAAACCCTACTCTGCAAAACCCCAGGGGAAAACACTAAAAACAACAGAAAAACATTAGTCTAGATTAAAACAAACATTCTAACAATTATGGGCAGGCGTTGGTTGAGTGGTATTATCGCTACACTGTTAATCCTGAAACTCAGCTAATGTTCTGGGGGACCCGGGTTCGAATCCCGCCATGGTGGAATTTGAATTTTATAAAAAATATCTGGAATTAAGAATCTACCGATGACCCATTGTCGGAAAAACCCATCTGGTTCCTTTAGGGAAGGAAATCTGCCGTCCTTACCCGGTCTGGCCTACATGTGACTCCAGACCCACAGCCAATGTGGTTGACTCTCAACTGCCCTCCAAGGGCAATTAGGGATGGGCAATAAATGCTGGCCCAACCAGCGACATGTCCCACAAATGAAATTAGGAGCAATTATATTGCTGCAGTAACATTGCAGGATGCCCCCATTCACAGACAAAAGGGTTCCGAGTGCATAGAACTGCAACAACAGATCCCGCACAAGAAACATGACCAAAATACATTTCTTCAAAGCGAAGTATTGTCACAGTGCTAACAACACATTGCACAATGGTCAGCACCATTCGCGACTCTTCAGATACTGAAGCAGTCCATAGAACATAGAACATAGAACATTACAGCGCAGTACAGGCCCTTCGGCCCTCGATGTTGCGCCGACCAGTGAAACCAATCTAAAGCCCATCTAACCTACACTATTCCAATATCATCCATATGTTGATCCAATAACCATTTGAATGCTCTTAATGTTGACGAGTCCACCACTGCTGCAGGCAGGGCATTCCACGCCCTTACTACTCTCTGAGTAAAGAACCTACCTCTAACATATGTCCTATATCTCTCACCCCTCAATTTAAAGCTATGTCCCCTAGTGTTAGCCATCACCATCCGAGGAAAAAGGCTCTCACTATCCACCCTATCTAATCCTCTGATCATCTTGTATGCCTCTCTTAAGTCACCTCTTAACCTTCTTCTCTCTAACGAAAACAACCTCAAGCCCCTCAGCCTTTCCTCATACGATTTTCCCACCATACCAGGCAACATCCTGGTAAATCTCCTCTGCACCCTTTCCAACACTTCCACATCTTTCCTATAATGCGGCGACCAGAACTGTACGCAATACTCCATGCCGAAATGGAGGAGGAAATGGAGAAGGATTGTAGACAGTGTAAGCGGGAGAATAAAAGGGGGATAGAGAAGGGGAGAGCTCAGACCAAAGGTAGATGTGTCCATTTTAGACCATAAGACCATAAGACATAGGAGCGGAAGTAAGGCCATTCGGCCCATCGAGTCCACTCCACCATTCAATCATGGTTGATTTCAACTCCATTTACCCGCTCTCTCCCCATAGCCCTTAATTCCTCGAGAAATCAAGAATTTATCAATTTCTGTCTTGAAGACGCTCAATGTCTCGGCCTCCACAGCCCTCTGTGGCAATGAATTCCACAGACCCACCACTCTCTGGCTGAAGAAATTTCTCCTCATCTCTGTTCTAAAGTGACTCCCTTTTATTCTAAGGCTGTGCCCCCGCGTCCTAGTCTCCCCTGTTAATGGAAACAACTTCCCTACGTCCATCCTATCTAAGCCGTTCATTATCTTGTAAGTTTCTATCAGATCTCCCCTCAACCTCCTAAACTCCAATGAATATAATCCCACGATCCTCAGACGTTCATCGTATGTCAGGCCTACCATTCCTGGGATCATCCGTGTGAATCTCCGCTGGACCCGCTCCAGTGCCAGTATGTCCTTCCTGAGGTGTGGGGCCCAAACCTCCAAACCTCCTTTAACGCCAGGAGTGCAGTGAATAAAGTGGATGAGCTTAGAGTGTGGATCGATGCTTGGAAGTGTGATGTGGTGGCCATTACGGAGACTTGGGGACAGGGACAGGACTGGATACTTCAGGTGCCGGGGTTCAGATGTTTCAGAAAGGACAGAGAGGGAGACAGAAGAGTCGGGGGGTGGGGGGGGGGGGGGGGGTGGGGGGGGGAGTGGCACTGCTGATCAGGGATAGTGTCACAGCTGTAGAGAAGGTGGAAGCCGTGGAGGGATTGTCTACGGAGTCTCTGTGGGTGGAAGTTCGGAGCGGGAAGGGGTCGATAACTTTGCTGGGTGTTTTCTACAGGCCGCCCAATAGTAACAGGGATGTTGAGGAGCAGATAGGGAAACAGATCCTGGAGAGATGTAGGAATAACAGGGTTGTCGTGATGGGAGACTTTAGTTTCCCAAACATCGATTGGAATATCCCTAGGGTAAGGGGTTTGGATGGGGAGGAGTTTGTTAGGTGTGCTCAGGAGGGTTTCCTGACACAGCATGTGGATAAGGCTACAAGAGGAGAGGCTGTAGTCGATCTGGTACTGGCTAATGAGCCTGGACAGGTGTCGGATCTCTCAGTAGGGGAGCATCTTGGGGATAGTGATCATAACTCTATCTCCTTTACCCGAGCATTGGAAAGAGATAGGATCAGGCAAGCTAGGAAAGTGTTTATTTGGAGTAAGGGGAAATATGAAGCCATCAGGCAGGAGATTAGAGGCGTAAATTGGAAGGAGGCATTCTCGAGGAAAAGTACCGAAGTAAGGTGGCAGATTTTCAAGGAATGTTTGTCTGGAGTTCTGCATGACAACGTTCCGATGAGACAGGGAGGTTTTGGTAGGTTACGGGAACAGAGGTGCACGAAAGCTGCGCTGAACCTAGTCAAAAAGAAAAGAAAGGAAAGCGTACAAAAGGTTCAGAGAGCTAGGCGATGATAGGGATGTAGATGAGTATACGGCTTGTAGGAAGGGACTTAAGAAATTAGGAGAGCCAGAGGGGTCGCGAGAAGGCCTTGGCAGGTAAGATTAAGGAGAACCCTAAGGCGTTCGATAAATATGTGAAGAGTAAAAGGATGAGATGTGAAGGAATAGGACCTATAACATGTGTAGGTGAGAAAGTCTGTACAGAACCAGAAGAAATAGCAGAGGTGCTGAATGAATATTTTACCTTGGTATTCACGGTGGAAAAAGACCTGGGTGGTTGTACTACAGGATTGAGGCGGACTGAAAAGATTGAGTAGGTGGACATTAAGAAAGAGGATGTGTTGGAAATTTTGAATAGCATCAAGATAGATAAGTCGCTGGGACCGGATGGGATGTACCCCAGGTTACTGTGGGAGGCAAGGGAAGAGATTGCAGAGCCTCTGGCGATGATCTTTGCATCGTCGATGGAGACGGGAGAGGTGCCGGAGGATTGGAGGATTGCGGATGTGGTTCCTATATTCAAGAAAGGGAATAGGGATAGCCCAGGAAATTACCGACAGGTGAGTCTAACCTCAGTGGTTGGTAAGTTGATGGAGAAGACCCTGAGGGACAAGATTTATGAACATTTAGAGAGGTTTAGTATGCTCAAGAATACTCAGCATGGCTTTGTCAAAGGTAAATCGTGCCTTACGGGCCTGGTGGAGTTTTTTGAAAATGTGACTAAACACATTGACGAAGGAAAAGCGGTAGATGTGGTTTACATGGACTTCAGCAAAGCGTTCAATAAGGTCCCCCATGCAAGACAGCTCGAGAAAGTGAGAGGGCATGGGATCCAAGGGGCTGTTGCCCTGTGGATCCAGATCTGGCTTGCCTGCAGAAGGCAGAGAGTGGTTGTAGATGGGTCTTTTTCTGAATGGAGTTCGGTCACCAGTGGGGTGCCCCAGGGATCTGTTCTGGGACCCTTGCTGTTTGTCATTTTCATAAATGACCTGGATGAGGAAGTGGAGGGATGGGTTGGTAAGTTTGCCGACGACACGAAGGTTGGTGGTGTTGTGGATAGTCTGGAGGGATGTCAGAAGCTGCAGCGTGACATAGATAGGATGCAAGACTGGGCGGACAAGTGGCAGATTGACTTCAACCCAGATAAATGTGTAGTGGTCCATTTTGGTAGGTCAAATGGGATGAAGGAGTATAATATCAAGGGTAAGACTCTTAGCAGTGTAGAGGATCAGAAGGACCTTGGGGTCCGGGTCCATAGGACTCTTAAATCAGCCTTGCAGGTAGAGGAGGTGGTTAAGAAGGCGTATGGTGTGCTGGCCTTCATCAATCGAGGGATTGAGTTTAGGAGTCGGGAGATAATGATGCAGCTATATAAGACCCTCGTCAGACCCCACTTGAGGTACTGTGCTCAGTTCTGGTCGCCTCATTACAGGAAGGATGTGGAAAAGATTGAAAGGGTGCAGAGGAGATTTACAAGGATGTTGCCTGGATTGAGTGGCATGCCTTATGAGGATAGGCTGAGGGAGCTCGGTCTTTTCTCCTTGGAGAGACGAAGGATGAGAGGTGACCCGATAGAGGTGTACAAGATGTTGAGAGGTATAGATCGGGTGGATTCTCGGAGGCTTTTTCCCAGGGCTCAAATGGCTGCTACGAGAGGACACAGGTTTAAGGTGCTGGGGAGTAGGTACAGAGGAGATGTCAGGGGTAAGTTTTTCACTCAGAGGGTGGTGGGTGAGTGGAATCGGCTGCCGTCAGTGGTGGTGGAGGCAAACTCGATAGGGTCTTTTAAGAGACTTCTGGATGAGTACATGGGACTTAATAGGATTGAGGGTTATAGGTAAGCCTATATATAAGCCTAGGTAGGTAGGGACATGACCGGCGCAACTTGTGGGCCGAAGGGCCTGTTTGTGCTGTAGTTTTTCTATGTTCTATGTTCTAAATGCTGTACGATGGGCTAATAAGTGGCAAGTAACATCCTTGCCACACAAGTGCCAGGCAATGACTATCTCCAACAAGAGAGCATCTAACCAACTCCCCTTGGCATTCAGTGTATTTCCAATGCTGAATCTCCCACTATGAACATCCTGGGGGTTATCATTGACCACAAACAGAACTGGACCCACAGTGGCTATCAGAGCAGGTCAGAGGCTGGGAATCCTGCGGCGAGTAACTCACCCCCTGACTCCCCCCCTCCCCAAAGCCTGTCCACCATCTGCATTCACAAGTCAGGAGTGGGATGGAATACTCCCCTCTTGCCGGGATGGGTGCAGCTCCCAACAACAACTCAAGAAGCTCGACACCATCCAGGACAAAGCAGCCCCGCTTGATTGGCCCCCCATCCACAAACATTCACTCCCTGCACTTCCCAAGGGGCGATTAGGGGATGGGCAATAAATGCTGGGACTGGCCGGTGACACCCCACATCCCCCAAATGAATAAACCAAAAATGCAAATACAAAGATGTGAGGATTAGGTGGATTGGCCGTGCTAAATTGCCCCTTAGCGTCAGGGGGACCAGCGAGGGTAAATGCATGGGGCTATGTGAATAGGGCCTGGGTGGGATTGTAGTCGGTGTAGACTCGATGGGCCGAATGGCCTCCTTCTGCACTCTAGGGATTCGATGAAATCAAATCAAATATAATCCACATTTGATTTGATTTATTATTGTCACATGTATTGGGATACAGTGAAAAGTATTCATAGAAATCATAGAAACCCTACAGTACAGAAAGAGGCCATTCGGCCCATCGAGTCTGCACCGACCACAATCCCACCCAGGCCCTACCCCCATATTCTGACATATTTACCCACTAATCCCTCTAACCTACGCATCTCAGGACACTAAGGGCAATTTTTAGCATGGCCAATCAACCTAACCCACACATCTTTGGACTGTATTGGCTTTGCTGAAGTCCATATAAACCACATCTATCGCTTTTCCTTCGTCAATGTGTTTAGTCACATTTTCAAAGAACTCCACCAGGCTCGTGAGGCACGATTTGCCTTTGACAAAGCCTGTATTGTCTCTTGCGCGCTATACCGACAAAGCATACTGTTTATAGAGTACATAGAGGAGAAGAATTTGATTTGATTTATTATTGTCACATGTACTGGGATACAGTGAAAAGTATTGTTTCTTGCGTGCTGTACAGACAAAGCATACCGTTCATAGAGAAGGAAAGGAGAGAGTGCAGAATGTGGAGTTACAGTCATAGCTAGGGTGTAGAGAAAGATCAACTTAATATTTGATTTATTATTGTCACATGTATTGGGATACAGTGAAAAGTATTGTTTCTTGTGCGTTATACAGACAAAGCATACCCTTCATAGAGTACATAGGGGAGAAGGATTTGATTTATTATTGTCACATGTATTGGGATACAGTGAAAAGTATTGTCTATTGTGCGCTAAACAGACAAAGCATACCGTTCATAGAGTACATCGGGGAGAAGGATTTGATTTGATTTATTATTGTCAGTCCAAAGATGTGCGGGTTAGGTTGATTGGCCATGCTAAAATTGCCCCTTAGTGTCCTGGGATGCGTAGGTTAGAGGGATTAGCGGGTAAATATGTAGGGATATGGGGGTAGGGCCTGGGTGGGATTGTGGTCGGTGCAGACTCGATGGGCCAAATGGCCTCTTTCTGCACTGTAGGGATTCTATGATTTCTATGATTCTATATAGACAAAGCATACTGTTCATAGAATACACAGGGGAGAAGGATTATTATTGTCACGTATTGGGATACAGTGAAAAGTATTGTTTCTTGCGCACTATACAGACAAAGCATACCGTTCATAGAGTACATAGGGAAGAAGGATTTGAGTTGATTTATTATTGTCACATGTATTGGGATACAGCACTTATTACAGGAAGGATGTGGAAAAGATTGAAAGGGTGCAGAGGAGATTTACAAGGATGTTGCCTGGATTGGTTGGCATGCCTTATGAGGACAGGCTGAGGGAGCTCGGTCTTTCCTCCTTGGAGAGACGTAGGATGAGAGGAGACCTAATAGAGGTATATAAGATGTTGAGAGGCATAGATCGGGTGGACTCTCAGAGGCTTTTTCCCAGGGTGGAAATGGCTGCTACGAGAGGACACAGGTTTAAGGTGCTGGGGGGTAGGTACAGGGGAAATGTTAGGGGGAAGTTTTTCACACAGAGGGTGGTGGGCGAGTGGAATCGGCTGCCGTCAGTGGTGGTGGAGGCAAACTCAATAGGGTCTTTTAAGAGACTCCTGGATGAGTACATGGAGCTTAATAGGATGGAGGGTTATAGGTCGGCCTAAATGGTAGGGATAGGTTCGGCACAACTTGTGGGGCCGAAGGGCCTGTTTTGTGCTGTCGCTTTTCTATCGTGCGGCACGGTAGCACAGTGGGTTAGCACTGCTGCTTCACAGCTCCAGGGACCTGGGTTCGATTCCCGGCTTGGGTCACTGTCTGTGTGGAGTTTGCACATTCTCCTCGTGTCTGCGTGGGTTTCCTCCGGGTGCTCCGGTTTCCTCCCACAGTCCAAAGATGTGCGGGTTAGGTTGATTGGCTATGCTAAAAAATTGTCCCTCAGTCTCCTGGGATGTGTAGCTTAGAGGGATTAGTGGGTAAAATATGTAGGGATATGGGGGTAGGACCTGGGTGGGATTGTGGTCGGTGCAGACTCGATGGGCCGAATGGCCTCTTTCTGTGCTGTAGGGTTTCTTTCTATGATTCTATGTTTCTATTACCGAAAAAGGAAGGTCAGCAAAAAAAAAACTAAGCAGAGCATAGAGTCTGTGCAATGAATAATTTGCAAGCAAGCCAGCTCAGTTTGTGTGAGCCAACCCTCTTTGATTGACAGCTGATCTGGGTTGGATTGAAGGGGGGGGGGAGGGCCTTGGAGTCACGTGCTCCCCGAGCCTGGCGGAGCGAGCGAGCGAGCGGATAGGACCAGAGGATTAGGAGGAGGAGGGGTGGAGAAACAGGATCTTCGATCGGCCACCCGCGCACCCCCGCGAGTGGGCGCCAGGCGGGAGGTGGTGGAGTCCGCGCCCCGTCAGGGAGCGGGCGGGGCGACCATAAGCGAACCCCGGAGTTGACATCTTTTGTGATTGCCCATCCCCCCACCTCAGCGGGGCGGACATCAACAGAAGCCAAGTGGCGGGCGAAGGGAGAGGATCCCCTGTCAGCAGCGGGAGCGAAGGGGAGACTAAAAAAAAACACCAAACGACAATATTTTTTTATGACTTTACCCTCATTTCCCGTCGAGGATCACCAGGGGGGGGGAAAAGGTGAGTAGAAAAAATCGAGGTTTAAGATTATTTCCGAGGGGTGAAGATTGAGACCAAAACCAGGGCAAGGGGGACAAAAAAAAATGGCCATCAACTTGGTCACCAGATAGTAAATCATCATCAAACTCTTCATTTCTCAACCTCAAACCTCTCTCCTTTACACAAAATGCAAGGAAACACATTTTTATGTGGGCTCTTTCAAGAAATCTGCCTTAATTTGATCCACAAAAAAAACCCCCACAAAATTTTGACCATTTTTCATTTGATCTTCCTTTTATTTATTTTCTTCTTGACCTGGATGCAACTCAACATTTCCATTTTTTTTGTTGAATGAGACCCTTTCCTAACCCCTACACCCCCCCAACACCAACCACACACCCTTTTTTAAAAAAAGAAATTCCCTTCTCTCTTAATTTTCATGGTCTTGCACATTTCTTTTAACTCAAAATTCTGTTATTTTACACAATTTTAGTTTTCTTCTTGACCTGAATGCAACTCAACATTTCCATTTTCTGTTCAGTGAGACCCTTTCCTAACCCTTACCCCCCCAACACCAACCACACACCCTTTTTTTAAAAAGAAATTCCCATCTCTCTCAATTTTCATGCTCTTGCAAATTTCTTTTAACTCAAAATTCTGTTATTTTACACAATTTTAGTTTTCTTGACTTGAATGCAACTCAACATTTCCATTTTCTATTGGATGGGACCCTTTCCGAACCCCTACCCCCCCCAACACCAACCACACACCCTTTTTATTTAAAAAAAATTCCCTTCTCAATTTTCATGCTCTTGCAAATTTCTTATAACTCAAGATTCTGTTCTTTTACACAATTTTAGTTTTCTTCTTGACCTGAATGCAACTCAACATTTCCATTTTCTGTTGAGTGAGACCCTTTCCTAATCCCTACACCCCCCACGCCCCCCAACCACAGATCCTTTTATTTAAAAAAAATTCCCTTCTCTTAATTTTCATGATCTTGCAAATTTCTTTTAAGTCAAAATTCTGTTATTTTACACAATTTTAGTTTTCTTCTTGACCTGAATGCAACTCAACATTTCCATTTTCTATTGGATGAGACCCTTTCCTAATCCCTAACCCCCCCCCCCAAAAACACATCCTTTTAAAAAAAAAATTCCCTTCTCTCTCAATTGTCATGGTCTTGCAAATTTCTTTTTAAGTCAAAATTGTCTTTTACTTTGCACGATTTTAGTTTTCTTATTATCATAGAAATCCTACAGTGCGGAAAGAGGCCATTCGGCCCATCGAGTCTGCACCGACCACAATCCCACCCAGGCCCTACCCCCCCCATATCCCTACATATTTTACCCACTAATCCCTCTGATCGACGCATCTCGGGGGCAATTTTTAGCACGGCCAATCAACCTAACCCGCACATCTTTGGGACTGTGGGAGGAAACCGGAGCACCCGGAGGAAACCCACGCAGACACGGGGAGAATGTGCAGACTCCACACGAACAGCGACCCGAGCCGGGATTCGAACCCAGGTCCCTGGAGCTGTGAAGCAGCAGTGCTAACCACTGTGCCACCGTGCCACCCGGATGACCTGAATGCAACTCGAGATTTCCATTTTCTGTTTTGCACGGATTGAATGAGACCCTTTCCTACCCCTCCACCACACACACACCCTTTTTAAAAAAAAATTCCCCTCTCTCAATTTTGATGTCTTGCATTTTCTTTTAACTCCAAAATTGGCTTTCAGTTTGCACAATTTTCTTTTCTTATTGACCTGAATGCAAATCAACATTTCCACTATCTTTTTTTGCACAGATTGAACGAGACCCTTTCTCCCCCTCTTCCCCCACCACACACACCCTTTTTAAAGTCCCCACTCCCCCTCTCTATCAAATTTTATTTCTTGCCTTTTTAAAAAAAAACTGTTGTCTCTGACCCTCTGTGTCGAATTGCTTTATTTCCTTCCGCCCCCCCCTTCCCTCCTCCAGGAATCAGAGAAAATAGATGCTTATATTTCACAATTTATCTTTTTTTAAAACCACCCACTATGTACCTCCCCTTTCCTCCCTTTCGAGGCCTTGCTTGAGGAGGGGGGGGGCTTTCACGTTTGTGTGTGTGTTTTATTTTTTTCAAATAATACGCTTTATATTATTTTTAGCCCTGCGTCTCTTCCCCCCCCCCCTTTTAAATTGCCCTATGTTTCTTGTCCTTTTATCCATTTTTGTGCATTAGCTGTGTGTGTGTGTGTCTTATTTTATCCCCCCTTTTGTACTTTTCCCTTTTTTTTAAACCTCTTTTCTGCCAAATAAGCACTTGCAATTTCCTTCCAGGTTTGTCTTCTGTCTGTGCTTGTGAATAATGTCCCCCCCCCCTTCCCCTGCTTTTGTGCCCCCCTCTCTTTACCCTTTCCCCCCGTTTCCCTGTCAAATAAATGCTTGCAATTTCCTCTCTCTCTCTCTCTCTCTCCCTCCCCTCTCTCTCTCCCTCCCCTCTCTCTCTCCCTCCCCTCTCTCTCTCCCTCCCCTCTCTCTCTCCCTCCCCTCTCTCTCTGCCCCCATCTGTTTCCTTTCCTTTCTGTCTGCTTATCAATGATTGTGTGTGTCTGTCATGTATTTTTTTTTGGGTTAAACGCTTTTCTTGCCTTTCTGGGAGCGCTTGATGCTTTCGAGCTGGGTTTATTTATTTTTTTCCCTGGTGTGTGTGTCCCTCAGTGTGTCCCTGAACCGAGGGGTAGGCAGGTAGTTCCTGTCCTTGTCTGAGAATCTTTTATTCGAGTGGTGTGATTCACCAGTGAGTGTGTCGCCAGTACAGGGTTAATGGTTTCCGGTTCTTTGTGTAATTTCCCCCCCTCTCTTTTTTTTCCAAAGAAAAAAGGAATTGTTTATGGTGAGAATATTTTGCATATTTTAGTCCACTTGGGGAGCATTTGAACGTTTATATGATCTAATATCTGTTTTTGTCTGCGAGCGTTTGATTTCGAGCTCGCCCCTTCATTTCTGGCGACTCTTTTCCTGTTCTCCCTCCCTCCCTCCCTCCCTCCCTCCCTCCCTCCCTTCCCCCTCCCCACCCCGATGCATAATTTTCCTGTGCCGTTTGAGCTGGAGCTTTCAGATCCCGCTGAGGCCATTGGATTTTTCTTTTCATCTTGCGTTCGTTCGTCTGAGCCTTGGCTCCGGTGCTGTGAGTGATTCCTTTTCTCCCCTCGTCACTGGGCTGTCGCCCTTGCTGTGTGATCCTCGAAGGGTCCTGTAGTTGTGTGTTGCGCGTACGGTGGGGCGGGGGGGGGGGACACGGTGGTTAGCACTGCCGCCTCGCAGCAGGCAAGGGACCCGGCTTCAATTCCGGCCTCGGTCTGTGTGGAGTTTGCACATTCTCTTTTTTCCCCCCACCCCACCCCACCCCACCCCACCCCACCCCGTGTCTGTGTGAGCTTCCTCTGGGTGCTCCGGTTTCCTCCCTCACCCCAAAGATGTGTAGGTTAGGTGGATTGACCCTGTTAAATTGCCCCTTTATTGTCCAAAGATGTGCAAGTTGGGTGGATTGGCCGTGCTAAATTGCCCCTTCATTGTCCAAAGATGTGCGGGTGAGGTGGATTGGCCGTGCTAAATTGCCCCTTGGTGTCCAAAGATGTGTAGATTAGGTGGATTGGCCATGCTAAATTGCCCCTTGGTGTCCAAAGATGTGTAGATTAGGTGGATTGGCCATGTTAAATTGCCCCTTGGTGTCCAAAGATGTGTAGATTAGGTGGATTGGCCATGCTAAATTGCCCCTTGATGTCCAAAGATGTGTAGATTAGGTGGATTGGCCATGCCAAATTGCCCCTTGGTGTCCAAAGATGTGTAGATTAGGTGGATTGGCCATGTTAAATTGCCCCTTGGTGTCCAAAGATGTGTAGATTAGGTGGATTGGCCATGCTAAATTGCCCCTTGGTGTCCAAAGATGTGTAGATTAGGTGGATTGGCCATGTTAAATTGCCCCTTGGTGTCCAAAGATGTGTAGATTAGGTGGATTGGCCATGCTAAATTGCCCCTTGATGTCCAAAGATGTGTAGATTAGGTGGATTGGCCATGCCAAATTGCCCCTTGGTGTCCAAAGATGTGTAGATTAGGTGGATTGGCCATGTTAAATTGCCCCTTGGTGTCCAAAGATGTGCGGGTTAGGTGGATTGGCCATGCTAAATTGCCCCTTAGTGTCCAAAGATGTGTAGATTAGGTGGATTGGCCATGTTAAATTGCCCCTTGGTGTCCAAAGATGTGTAGATTAGGTGGATTGGCCATGCCAAATTGTCCCTTGGTGTCCAAAGATATGTAGATTAGGTGGATTGGCCATGTTAAATTGCCCCTTGGTGTCCAAAGATGTGCGGGTTGGGTGGATTGACCCTGTTAAATTGCCCCTTCATTGTCCAAAGATATATAGGTTAGGTGGATTGACCATGCTAAATTGCCCCTTAGTGTCCAAAGATGGGCAGGTTAGGGGTGGGGGGGATTAGCAAGATAAATAGGCGGGGTTACAGGGATAGGGCCTGGGTGAGATGCTCTGTCAGAGTGTCGGTGCAGACTCTGTCGGGATTCGATGGATGTGCTTGATTTCCCCATCCCTTGTGTTTTTTTAAACAATGGTGTGAGGCGAGGGTTTTTTTTCTGATATTTTTTTTCAGCAGCCTTTAGTGGGGAGGGGCACGCACGCGATGCCAAGCAGTTGGAGCCACTCGATCAGTCCCTTCCCTTCCTCCCCATCGTCTCGTAGAGGCTGCTGTTTTCTGAGTGGTTTTTTAAAATCCATTTTGGTCCACCTTCCTCATTTTCCAAAATGTACTCCAGTTCGGGCCATGTTTCACTTTCACCTTGGGCGGCACTCTGTAATGCATCACTTCACAACCTCCTCTTCCTCATTGTGACGCTTTGACAAGTTTAACCCAGCCACTGCCTTTGTGAGGGGGGGGCCCTGCTACTGTCTGCCCTGCTCCGCGCCCCCCCCCCCCGGCAAACCCCATCGCAAAGGACAACGGCAGGTTGCATTTATATAGCGCCTATGAAGGAGCAAACCCCCCCCCCCCCCCCCCCCACCAGCTTTCCCTGACAGGCACTTCACAGGGCCGTTATCGCATCGGGTTTGACAGCGAGCCACATAGGGGACCAGAAGCACTTTCCAAAGGAGGCAGGAGACCCGAGGGGCTTCAGGGAGGGAAATCCTGGAGCCTTTGGGGTCCCGCAGGCAGCTGCAGGCATTGGTGGAGAGGATGGAGATCAAGGGAGGAGGAGGGAATACGACCACAAGAGCAGAATGAGGCCACTCGGCCCATCGAGTCTGCTCCGCCATTCAATCATGGCTGATATTTTTCTCATCCCCCATTCTCCTGCCTTTTTCCCCCGTAACCCCCGGCCCCCTTATTAATCAAGAACCCCTCTATCTCTGTCTTAAAGACACTCAATGACCCGGCCTGGTGAAATTCACAGAAACCACCCTATTCCAGTGACCCCCCACATATTTACCCTGCTAATCGCTCTGAAACTAAGGGGTAATTTAGCACGGCCAATCCACCTAACCCGCACGTCTTTCGGATAGTGGGAGGAAACCGGAGCACCCGGAGAAAACCCGTGCAGACACAGTGGGGGGAGAACGTGCAGACTCCGCACAGACAGTGACCCCCCCCCCCCAAAGCCAGGAATCCGCCGGGAATCGAATCTGGGTCCCTGGCGCTGAGAGGCAGCAGTGCCTAACCCCTGTACCGCCCCGCGGGAGGAGTGTCGAAGATCTGGGAGGGCTATTGAGCTGGAGGAGGCTGCAGAGGTGAGGAGAGACGCTGGCCACACTGGGAATTGGAGAGAGGGCTGAGACTTTTCCTGTGCTAGTTGGGCCCCGGTTTTCCTGGTGTGGGGGGGGGGGGGAGCTTTTGTGTTTATTTGAACGCGAGACTGAGCGCTGGCTCTGTGTTGCGGGGGATTTTTTAGATCTTTTACTGAGTCCTGGCCGTCCTTTGCCCTCGCGACATGTCTCCCGGTGGGGGCCCCGGTGCTGTAACACAGGCGCATCTCCCAGCAGGGAGATTGGCTGAGCGTGGCTTCCATTGGCACAGGTTAGCACCGTTGTGATGCAAGTCCCGGGCTGAATATGGCTGTGAGACGCTCTGTGAGGTGGAGTCACACCTCACTCCTTTATTCGCGGCCCCATTGCAGCCTTCCGTCGCTTGACGTCAGCGCGAGGTGGAATTGCCTTTTGACACCAGTGTGAAACCTTGGAGTGTAAATCCCTGCCCTGGGCTTCGGAGTGGCATTGGACTGAACCCATTGCGGTTTCACGGCACGGAAACAGGCCATTCGGCCCAACTGGGCTGTGCCGGTGAGTCTCATTAAGGTCAGAAGAAGCAGGAGTTGGCCATTGGGGCCCATCAAACCAGTAGGATGGTGCTTGGGGGCCACGTGAGGATTGTCCGTGATCTTATAGAATGGGCTGGAAAGACCTTCTCCAGCTCCGACAGTCCTACGATGGTGGTCTTACTCCACTGTCATGCCTCGGTGTCCATGCCTCCCATAACCCTTGAACCCACCCCCCCCAATCAAACACAAGTCCACCTTGGAAGATATACGATGACTCAACCCGCTCTCGGGGGAGTGTGTTCCACACACTAATGACCATCTGTGTGAGAGAAATCCCTCCTCGCCCCCGTCTTAACCCGGGGACGAATCCTTACTCTGTACTGTGCCCCCTGGTTCTACGGGCGGCACAGTAGCACAGTGGTTAGCACTGCTGCTTCACAGCTCCAGGGACCTGGGTTCGATTCCCGGCTTGGGTCGCTGTCTGTGTGGAGTTTGCACATTCTCTTCGTGTCTGCCTCGCTGAATATGTTTAAGGCGCGGATGGATGGATTCCTGATCGGTAAGGGAATTAAGGGTTATGGGGATCAGGCGGGTAAGTGGTACTGATCCATGTCAGATCAGCCATGATCTTATTGAATGGCGGGGCAGGCTCGAGGGGCTAGATGGCCTACTCCTGCTCCTATTTCTTATGTTCTTATGTCTGCGTGGGTTTCCTCTGGGTGCTCCGGTTTCCTCCCACAGCCCAAAGATGTGCGGGTTAGGTTGATTGGCCATGCTAAAATTGCCCTTAGTGTCCTGGGATGTGTAGGTTAGAGGGATTAGCGGGTAAATATGTAGGGATATGGGGGTAGGGCCTGGGTGGGATTGTGGTCGGTGCAGACTCGATGGGCCGAATGGCCTCTCTCTGTGCTGTCGGGTTTCTAAGATTCTAAGATTCCCCCAGGAGGGAGGGAACAGCTTCTGTGCCTACCTATCAAGCCCCCTCAGAATCTCTCATCTCAATAAGATCGCCGTCCATTCTTCTGAACTCCAGTGAGTACAAGACCAATTCAGAGTCATAGAATCCCTAATGGTGCAGAAGGAGGCCATTCGGCCCATCGAGCCTGCACCAACCAAAATCCCATCCAGGCCCTATTCCCGTCACCCCACATATTTACTCTACTCGTCCCCCTGACACGAGGGTCAATTTAACATGGCCAATCCACCTAACTTGTTCAGCCTTTCTTCATAAGATGTGCCCCTTAGTCCCTGGAAATTTGGCATGTCAGCTACAACGCTCACCAACTTCTATGGATGAACCACAAAGCATTCTTGTTGTATCACAGCTTGGTCTGGGCTCCTGCTCTGCCCAAGACCGCAAGGAACTACAAAAGGTCATGAACGAAGCCCAGTCCATCACGCAAACCCAGCCTCCCATCCATTGACTCTGTCTACACTTCCCGCTGCCTCGGGGGGAAAAGCAGCCGGAATAATCAAGGACCCCCACGGACATTCGCTCTTCAGTCAGGGAAAGTCTGAGGTCACGCACCAACCGACTCAAGGACAGCTTCTTCCCTGCTGCCATCAGACTTTTGAATGGACCTACCTCGCATTAAGTTGATCTTTCTCTACACCCTCGCTGTGGCTGTAACACTACATTCTGCACCCTTTCTATGTACGGTATGTTTTGTCTGCATAGCACGCAAGAAACAATACTTTTCACTGTGCTAATCGATGTGACAACAATAAATCAAATCAAATCAAACCAGCCAGATAAACCTTCACTGGCCTGTCTCTGAAGTGAGTATGTCATTCCTTGGATAATGTGACCAAAACTGCACGCAGTATTCCAGGTGTAGTCTCACTACCCTGTAGTGTTGTCGAGAGACCTCCACACTTGTATACTCCATCACCCTTGCTTGAACCATTTTGTTGACCATCTTCTAGTGGTGGTGGGACACGAGGTGACCCTTGCTGTCTCCTGTGCCTTGGGGTAAGGGTTCTCGGACCCCAGTTGCTGTATTTGAGTGAAGTTTGATTTGATTTTTTATTGTCACATGTACTGGGGATACAGTGAAAAGTATTGTTTCTTGCGCGCTATACAGACACAGCATACCATTCATAGAGTAGGAAAGGAGAAGGTACAGAATGTAGTGTTCCAGTTGTAGCTAGGGTGTCGAGAAAGATCAACTTAATGCGAGGTGAAACATAGAAACCCTACAGTGCAGAAAGAGGCCATTCGGCCCATCGAGTCTGCACCGAACACAATCCCACCCAGGCCCTACCCCCCTATCCCTACATATTTTACCCGCTAATCCCTCTAACCTATGCATCCCAGGACACTAAGGGGCAATTTAGCATGGCCAATTAACCTAGCCCGCACATCTTTGGACTGTGGGAGGAAACCGGAGAACCCGGAGGAAACCCACGCAGACACGAGGAGAATGTGCAGACTCCGCACAGACAGTGACTCAAGCCGGGATTTGAACCCAGGTCCCTGGAGCTGTGAAGCAGCAGTGCTAACCACTGTGCTGCCGTGTGGTGGGTCCATTCAAAAGTCTGACAGCAGCAGGGAAGAAGCTGTTCTTGAGTCGGTTGGTGCGTGACCTCAGAGTTTTGAATCTTTTTCCCCGATGAAAGAAGGTGGAAGAGAGAATGTCCGGAGTGCGTAGGGTCCTTGATTATGCCGGCTGCTTTTCCCGAGGCAGCGGGAAGTGTAGACAGAGTCAATGGATGGGAGGCTGGGTTTGCGTGATGGATTGGGCTACATTCACAACCCTTTGTAGTTCCTTGCGGTCTTGGGCAGAGCAGGAGCCCAGACCAAGCTGTGATACAACCAGAAAGAATGCTTTCTATGGGGCATCTGTAAAAGTTGGTGAGAGTCGTAGCTGACATGCCAAATTTCCTTAGTCTTCTGCGAAAGTAGAGGCGTTGGTGGGGCTTTCTTAACTATAGTGTCGGCGTGGGGGGGACCAGGACAGGTTGTTGGTGATCTGGACACCTACGAATTTGAAGCTCTCGACCTTTTCTGCTTCGTCCCCATTGATGCAGACAGGGGCATGTTCTCCACTACACTTCCTGGAGTCATAGAAACATAGAAGATAGAAGCAGGAGGAGGCCATTCGGCCCTTCGAGCCTGCTCCGCCATTCATCACCATCATGGCATGATCGTCCAACTCAATAGCCTAATCCTGCTTTTCCCCCAATAACCGTTGATCACAGAAACATAAGATAGAAGCAGGCTCGATAAATCGATGACTATCTCCTTTTGTTTTGTTGGTTGGGCCAGGGAATTGTTGCTTTTGAGATGGATTTTTGTGTGCGTGTGTTTGGGGCGAAGGGGAGAGAGAGATGGTGGGCAGGCAGAGAGATGGAAAGGAGATTGAATCTGGAGGATGCTTGGAATTGCCTGCTGGGTTCGACGACAGCAATTCGGAGCGAGAGACGGCAGTTCAGCCCTTGGAGCCCGTTCCGCTATTCTATATGATCATGGCTGATCTCCATCTCATCCTAACTCCAATTCCCTGCCTTTTCCCCTTCGCCCTTTATCCCGCGTTTGATCGAATATTGATCTATCGCTTTAACAACGTGGAGAGCGGGGTTTGCCCCATCAGTCTCAGCGCTGCCGGCACTGTGAAACTAATCAGTGTGAGGATAAGGTCCTCCAGGGACTGGGAATCCGTACGGCTGCTCTCCTGAGCTGGGGATTTGCAGTCCTGGCTCTTTGACCCCACAACCTATGTAACCCAGTGGCTTCGGTAATAAAGATCGTAGAATCCCGACACTGCAGAAGAGGCCATTCGGCCCATTGAGCCTACTCCGACAACAATCCCACCCTGGCCCTATCCCTGTAACCCCACGTGTTTAGTCTGCTAATCCCCCTCACTAAGGGGCAATTTAGCATGGCCAATCCACCTAACCTGCACATCTTTGGACACTAAGGGGCAATTTAGCATGGCCAATCCACCTAACCTGCACATCATTGGACACTAAGGGGCAATTTAGCATGGCCAGTCCACCTAACCTGCACATCATTGGACACTAAGGGGCAATTTAGCATGGCCAATCCACCTAACCTGCACATCTTTGGACACTAAGGGGCAATTTAGCATGGCCAATCCACCTAACCCGCTCATCTTTGGACACTAAGGGGCAATTTAGCATGGCCAATCCACCTAACCCGCACATCATTGGACACTAAGGGGCAATTTAGCATGGCCAATCCACCTAACCCGCACATCATTGGACACTAAGGGGCAATTTAGCACGGCCAATCCACCTAACCCGCACATCTTTGGACACTAAGGGGCAATTTAGCATGGCCAACCCACCTAACCCGCACATCATTGGACACTAAGGGGCAATTTAGCATGGCCAATCCACCTAACCTGCACATCTTTGGACACTAAGGGGCAATTTAGCATGGCCAATCCACCTAACCCGCACATCTTTGGACACTAAGGGGCAATTTAGCATGGCCAATCCACCTAACCTCCACATCTTTGGACACTAAGGGTCAAATTAGCATGGCCAATCCACCTAACCTACACATCTTTGGACACTAAGGGTCAAATTAGCATGGCCCTTCGGCCCTCCAAGCCTGCACCGCCCATGCTGCCCGACTTAACTAAAACCCCCCTACGCTTCCGGGGACCATATCCCTCTATTCCCATCTCATTCATGAGATCATAGAACCCCTACAGTACAGAAAGAGGCCATTCGACCCATCGAGTCTGCACCAACCACAATCCCACCCAGGCCCTACCCCCATACCCCTACATATTTACCCACTAATCCCTCTAACCCTTATATTTACCCGCTAATCCATGCATCTCAGGACACTAAGGGCAATTTTAGCATAGCCAATCAACCTAACCCGCACATCTTTGGACTGTGGGAGGAAACCGGAGCACCCGGAGGAAACCCACGCAGACACGAGGAGAATGTGCAAACTCCACACAGACAGTGACCCAAGCCGGGAATCGAACCCAGGTCCCTGGAGCTGTGAAGCAGCAGTGCTAACCACTGTGCCACCGTGCCGCCCATGTACTTGTCAAGACGCCCCTTAAAAGTCACTATCGTATCTGCTTCCACTCCCTCCCCCGGCAGCGAGTTCCAGGCACCCACCACCCTCTGTGTAAAAAATCTGCCTCGTACATCTCCTTTCAACCTTGCCCCTCACACCTTAAACCTGTGCCCCCTAGTAATTGACTCTTCCACCCTGGGGAAAAAGCTTCTGACTATCCACTCTGTCCATGCCCCTCATAATCTTGTAGACTTCTATCAGGTCTCCCCTCAACCTCCGTCGCTCCAGTGAGTGAATCCACTTAACCTACACATCGTTGTACAATAAGGGGCAATTTAGCATGGCCAATCCACCGAACCTGCACATCTTTGATGCCCCAAGGTCCTTTTACAGTGAACCAAATATGCTTTCTTTGGGGGGGTGGATAATGTGATGGGTGTTGGAATGTGGGAAACGCGACAGTGAATTATTTTCACAGCCACTTGTTCAGAAGCTCACTACGAGCGATAAGCAATGGTCCCTTGGGGCACGGTCTTGGAAGTCCATGCTATGAACCCCCATTTTAATTTCAGGCTAACACATTTCTAGATATCGGCTAAAACAGAACGTATTCTTGACAAGTACATGAATAGGATGGGAATAGAGGGATACGGTCCCCGGGAGGGTAGGGGGTTTTAGTTCAGTCGGGGCAGCATGGTCGGTGCAGGCTTGGAGGGGCCGAAGGGCCTGTTCCTGTGCTGTAATATTCTTTGTTATCTGAGAGTGAAGAAGCCTCGTAGCATTCGGAATGTAATTAAAGTTTACACTCAGTGGCGCAATCAACATGTAACACAACATTCAAACATGAAAACCTGTGTTCTGGGCTGGGCGGCACAGTGCGTTAGCACCCCTGCCTCACAGCGTCAGGGACCCGGATTCGATTCCCGGCTTGGGTCACTGTCTGTGTGAAGTTTGCACATTCTCCCCGTGTCTGCGTGAGTTTCCTCCGGGTGCTCCGGTTCCCTCCCACAGTCCGATGGCTGGACTTGCGGGTAGCGATGAGCATTGTCGGGCAATACAGCAGGATATAGATTGGCTGGAAAATTGGGCGGAGAGGTGGCAGATGGAATTTAATCCAGATAAATGCGAAGTGATGCATTTTGGAAGAAATAACGTAGGGAGGAGTTATACAATAAACGGCAGAGTCATCAAGAGTATAGAAACACAGAGGGACCTAGGTGTGCAAGTCCACAAATCCTTGAAGGTGGCAACACAGGTGGTGAAGAAGGCATATGGTATGCTTGCCTTTATAGGACGGGGTATAGAGTATAAAAGCTGGAGTCTGATGATGCAGCTGTATAGAACGCTGGTTAGGCCACATTTGGAGTACTGCGTCCAGTTCTGGTCGCCGCACTACCAGAAGGACGTGGAGGCGTTAGAGAGAGTGCAGAGAGGGTTTACCAGGATGTTGCCTGGTATGGAGGGTCTTGGCTATGAGGAGAGATTGGGTAAACTGGGGTTGTTCTCCCTGGAAAGACGGAGAATGAGGGGAGATCTAATAGAGGTGTACAAGATTATGAAGGGGATAGATCGGGTGAACAGTGGGAAGCTTTTTCCCAGGTCGGAGGTGACGATCACGAGGGGTCACGGGCTCAAGGTGAGAGGGGCGAAGAATAACTCGGATATCAGAGGGACGTTTTTTACACAGGGTGGTGGGGGCCTGGAATGCGCTGCCAAGTAGGGTGGTGGAGGCAGGCACGCTGACATCGTTTAAGACTTACCTGGATAGTCACTGGGAATGGAGGGATACAAACGATTGGTCGAGTTGGACCAAGGAGCGGCACAGGCTTGGAGGGCCGAAGGGCCTGTTTCCTGTGCTGTACTGTTCTTTGTTCTTTGAAAGACGTGCTGGTTAGGGTGCACTGGCCGTGCTAAATTGATACTTAGTGTCGGGGGGGGGGTTAGGGTAAATAGATGGGGTTACGGGGATAGGGGCTGGGTGGGATTGTGGTGGGTGCAGACTTGAGGGGTCGAATGGCCTCCTACACTGTAGGGATTCTATGATTCTAAAGTATTTTGTGAAAAATATTATTTTGTGTTCCACTCCATTCCATCATCTGAACTGCTCCAGCTCGCAGGCATTATTTTAAGTTAAAGTTTATTTATTAGTGTCACAAGTAGGCTTACATTAACACTGCAATGAAGTTACTGTGAAAATCCCCCCCGTCGCCACACTCCGGCGCCTGTTCGGGTAACACTGAGGGAGAATTTAGCACGGCCAATCCACCCTAAACAGCACGTCTTTCCCCGGACTGTGGGAGGAAACCGGAGCACCCGGAGGAAACCATAGAATCCCTACAGTGCAGAAGGAGGCCATTCGGCCCATCGAGTCTGCACCGACCACAATCCCACCCAGGCCCTATCCCCATAACCCCATGCATTTGCCCTAGCTAGCACCCCTGACACTAAGGGAGAATTTAGCACGGCCAATCCACCTAACACGCACATTTTTCGGACCGTGGGAGGAAACCGGAGCACCCGGAGGAAACCCACGCAGACACGGGGAGAACGTGCAGACTCCACACAGACAGTGACCCGAGCCGGGAATCGAACCCGGGTCCCTGGCGCTGTGAAGCAGCAGTGCTGACCCACTGTGCCATCCACAAGGCCAGGCGGCAGTGGCAGAATGTGCTGAGAGTCTCGAGGTGGCTGATGTTGGGGTCTATAATTCACTCCAGCAGCATCCCCAGGGTGACTGGTGTGGAACCCGGACCGGCTGCATCTCAGCAGCAGCAGCAGGGGGGGGCGCGGGGGTCATCAGCGGCCAGCTCAGGATCCGGGCTGCACTTGGGACTCAGAATGCCCATGGACAAGAGAGAGAGCCACCGAGTTAGGAACAGGGGAGACAGCAGGTTTAGACACTGCCTGGACTTCAGTGCGAGTGAGGGTTGCAGTCTTGGAGGAGGAGGGACTTGCCACCCATTTGCAGGGAGCTGATTACTTTCAATTTGATTTATTATTGTCACATGTATTGGGATACAGTGAAAAGTATTGTTTCTTGCGCGCTATACAGACAAAGCATACCATTCATAGAGTACATAGGGGAGAAGGATTTGATTTATTGTTGTCACATGTATTGGGATACAGTGAAAAGTATTGTTTCTTGCGCGCTATACAGACAAAGCATACCATTCATAGAGTACATAGGGGAGAAGGATTTGATTTATTATTGTCACATGTAGAACATAGAACATAGAACAGTACAGCACAGAACAGGCCCTTCGGCCCACGATGTTGTGCCGAGCTTTATCTGAAACCAAGATCAAGCTATCCCACTCCCTATCATCCTGGTGTGCTCCATGTGCCTATCCAATAACCGCTTAAATGTTCCTAAAGTGTCTGACTCCACTATCACTGCAGGCAGTCCATTCCACACCCCAACCACTCTCTGCGTAAAGAACCTACCTCTGATATCCTTCCTGTATCTCCCACCACGAACCCTATAGTTATGTATTGGGATACGGTGAAAAGTATTGTTTCTTGCGTGCTATGCAGACAAAGCATATCATTCATGGAGTACATAGGGGAGAAGGTTTTGATTTATTATTGTCACATGTATTGGGATACAGTGAAAAGTATTGTTTCTTGCGCACTGTACAGACAAAGCATACCATTCATAGAGTACATAGGGGAGAAGGAAAGGAGAGAGTGCAGAATGTAGTGTTACAGTCCTAGCTAGGGTGTAGAGAAAGATCAACTTAATGCGAGGTAGGTCCATTCCAAAGGCTGACAGCAGCAGGGAAGAAGCTGTTCTTGAGTCGGTTGGTACGTGACCTCAGACTTTTGTATCTTGTTCCCGACGGAAGAAGGTGTGAAGAGAGAATGATCGGGGTGCGTGGGGTCCTTGATTATTCTGGCTGCTTTTCCCGAGGCAGCGGGAAGTGTAGACTGAGTCAATGGATGGGAGGCTGGTTTGCGTGATGGGACTGGGCTACGTTCACGACCCTTTTTGTAGTTCCTTGCGGTCTTGGGCAGAGCAGGAGCCCAGACCAAGCTGTGATACACCCAGAAAGGATGCTTTCTCTGGTGCATCTGTAGAAATTGGTGAGAGTCGTAGCTGACATGCCAAATTTCCTTGGTCTTCTGAGAAAGTAGAGGCGTTGGTTGGATTTCGTAACGATAGCGTCTGGTAGTTAACTGCCAAGCCTGGTTTGAAATTTAAACCTGGCAGCTTGACTCCAGTCAAGGCATTGTCCTAAGGAATGAGCCAGCCGAAATCCATCTCTTGGTTTTAATTCCAGCAGCCCTGGAGTTCTGTACTACCAACCGACTAAATGAATTAAAATTTTCCCCAGCTGTGTGGTGGGGCTTGAACCCATGTCTCAATCGTTAGCTCGGGCCTCTGGATTGTCAGTGTGCTAACATCTCTGAAACGCTGCTGTGTCACGCAGCTGGAGTGTGTTTTACTTCCTATTGGGAGGACTGTAACTGGCGGCAGAATAGTGGCGATAGGGAACTCAGCAGCAGAGAGTTGAGCGGACATGCTGCCCCTTAACATCCAATAGATGCCTCCAGAGACTGTCGCGTTTCTTTGGTCCAGTGAGCTAGGGTGTGACTCTCCTCCGAGGCAATTCTTTCCAGTGTGCTTTATCCTGAGGCTTGTTTGACAGTAAGAAGTCTCACAGCACCAGGTTAAAGTCCCAACAGGTTTATTTGGTAGCAAATACCATAAGCTTTCGGAGCGCTGCTGCTCCTTCGTCCGATGGAGTATGTCTCTGTTCTCCAACAGTGCACAGACACAGAGCTTGTTTGACACACAGCCCCCAGCGAAGAGGGGGCAG
This sequence comes from Mustelus asterias, assembly GCF_964213995.1. NCBI lineage: Eukaryota > Metazoa > Chordata > Chondrichthyes > Carcharhiniformes > Triakidae > Mustelus > Mustelus asterias. The sequence continues at coordinate 3,435 of NW_027591875.1, read as the reverse complement.
CTTAAGAGTTGATTCCGTTGGCTGTGGGGTTTGGAGTCACGTGTAGGCCCGACCGGGTAAGGACAGCAGGTTTCCTTCCCTCGAGGACATTAGTGAACCAGATGGGCTTTTCTAACAATCCACGGTAGTTGTCATGGTCACCATTACTGAGACAGTTTGCAGACATCTTCACCCCTCTCTTAACAGTCTGAGGCACCTATCTGCTTCAATAAGACGATCGAGATCCCAGTACCAAAGAAAAGCCAAGCAGGGTGCCTTAATGACGATCGTCCGGTGGCTCTGACATCCATCATTATAAGAAAGAACATAAGAAATAGGAGCAGGAATAGGCCATCTAGCCCCTCGAGCCTGCCCCGCCATTCAATAAGATCATGGCTGATCTGACGTGGATCAGTACCACTTACCCGCCTGATCCCCATAACCCTTAATTCCCTTACCTTATGAAGTGCTTCGAATGACACAAATCGATTCCAGCCTCCTGGACTACCTGGATCCACTACAGTTTGCCGACCGCCGCAACAGGTCCACAGCAGACGCCATTTCCCTGGCCCTGCACTCAACCCTGGAACACCTAGATAACAAGGATACCTATGTCAGACTCCTATTTATTGACTATATTCAAGGCTGAGTTTGAGAGATATCTGATTGACAAGGGAGAAAAGGATTATAGAAAGCAGGACCGTGGAGTTAAGGCCATAATCAGATCAACAATTATCTTATTAAATGATGGAGCAGACTTGATGAGCCTAATCCTGATCCTATTTCCCATTTTGGCAATCGTTGTCGGGGAGTTGTATAGGTTAGAGGGCTTAGTGGGTAAAATATGTAGGGATATGGGTGTTGGGCCTGGGTGGGATTGTGGGCGGTGCAGACTCGATGGGCCGAATGGCCTCTTTCCGTGCTGTAGGGTTTCTATGATGACTACAGCTCAGCCTTCAACACCATTATTCCCACGAAACTCATCTCCAAACTCCGAGGCCTGGGCCTCGGCTCCTCCCTCTCGACTGGATCCTGAACTTCCCAACTCACAGACCACAATCAGTAAGGATAGGCAACAACACCTCCTCCACAATCATCCTCTACACAGGTGCCCCACGAAGGCTGTGTTCTCAGCCCCCTACTTATACACCTATGATTGTGTGGCTAATTCCCCTTCAACTCCATTTTCAAGTTTGCTGACGACACCACCGTAGTGGGTCGGATCTCAAACAATGACGAGACAGAGTATAGGAATGAGATAGAGAATCTGGTGAACTGGTGCGGTGACAATAATCTCTCCCTCAATGTCAACAAAACGAGGGAGATTGCCATCGACTTCAGGAAGCGTAAAGGAGAATGCGCCCATGTCTACATCAACGGGGACGAAGTAGAAAGGGTCGAGAGCTTCAGATTTTTTAGGTGTCCAGATCAACAACAACGTGTCCTGGTCCACCCCATGCCGACGCTATAGTTAAGAAAGCCCCACCAACACCTCTACTTTCTCAGAAGACCAAGGAAATTTGGCATGTCCGCTACGACTCTCACCAACTTCTACAGATGCACCATAGAAAGCATTCTTTCTGGTTGTATCACAGCTTGGTCTGGGCTCCTGCTCTGCCCAAGACCGCAAGAAACTACAAAGGGTCGTGAATGAAGCCCAATCCATCACGCAAACCAGCCTCCCATCCATTGACTCTGTCTACACTTCCCGCTGCCTCGGGGGGGGGAAAAGCAGCCAGCATAATTAAGGACCCCCCACGCACCCCGGACATTCTCTCTTCCACCTTCCCCCGTCAGGAAAAAGATACAAAAGTCTGAGGTCACGTACCAACCGACTCGAGGACAGCTTCTTCCCTGCTGCTGTCAGACTTTTGAATGGACCTACCTCGCATTAAGTTGATCTTTCTCTACACCCTAGCTATGACTGTAACACTACATTCTGCACTCTCGCCTTTGCTTCTCTATGAATGGTATGCTTTGTATAGCGCGCAAGAAACAATACTTTTCACTGCATCCCAATACATGTGACAATAAATCAAATATAATTCCTGATTTTATTGATGGATTTAAATTCCACCAGCTGCCGTAGTGGGATAGAACCGTTGTTCCGTTGGGTGATACTGCGATTGCCTCATCCATTGAACTGGTGGGCATTTGGGTCCATCCACTGACCAACCACAGTGATGTTGGAGAGATGCCGGCGTTGGACTGGGGTGGGCACAGTAAGAAGTCTCACAACATCAGGTTAAAGTCCAACAGGTTTATTTGGTATCACAAGCTTTCGGAGCGTTGCCCCTTCATCAGGTTAAACATTGCCCTTGAAGTTCGGTCATTTTATTGTGCCTGTTTGTTAGTGTGACAAGTAAGGCTTACATTAACCCTGCAATGAAGTTACTGTGAAATTCCCCTAGTCGCCCACACCCCGCGCCTGTTCGGGTCAATGCACCCTAACCAGCACGTCATTCAGACTGTGGGAGGGAAACCGGAGCACCCGGAGGAAACCCACGCAGACACGGGAGAACGTGCAGACTCCACACAGACAGTGACCCCAAGTCGGGAATCGAACCCGGGTCCCTGGCGCTGTGAGGCAGCAGTGCTAACCCACTGTGCTACCATGAGGCCTGTAACGGTTACCTTGATCTCCGCCTATATGTCCCCTCTTTCCTTCAGCTGTGAGCGATGATGTTTCTGCTCAAGTCGCAGCTCCGTTACAGCACCACATTTATAACAAAAACCCCCCTCCCTCGCTCCTCAGCCCCCCTCCTCACACAAACCCCCTTCCCTCGCTTCTCACAATAACCCCCCTCAGCCCCCCCTCCTCACAAAAACCCCCCTCCCTCGCTTCTCACAAACCCCCCCTCAGCCCCTCCCTCGCTCCTCACAAACCCCCCCATAGCCCCTCCCTCGCACCTCACAAACCCCCCTCAGCCCCTCCCTCGCTTCTCACAAACCCCCCCTCAGCCCCTCCCTCGCACCTCACAAACCCCCCCTCAGCCCCTCCCTCGCTCCTCACAAACCCCCCTCAGCCCCTCCCTCGCTCCTCACAAGCCCCTCCCTCGCTCCTCACAAACCCCCTCCTCAACACCTCCCTCGCTCCTCACAAACCCACCCTCCTCAGCCCCTCCCTCGCTTCTGTTTTATTGCCTCCTCCTCCTCGATCTTGGGAGACAGCCTGTTCCCCTACACCTTCTCTGCATCCTTCACAGTTCCTGTCAAATCGGCACAAACCCTGCTCGTTCGATCGAAGCTGCCTTAACACCCCCTGCGCCCCCCCCCCCCCCCCTCTCTCTCTCTCCCGCTTCTCTCTGGCGCGCTCTCTCTCTCGCTCTCACCCTCTCTCTGTCTCTCTCTCTGTCTCTCTCTCTGTCTCTCTCTCTGTCTCTCTCTCTGTCTCTCTCTCTGTCTCTCTCTCTGTCTCTCTCTCTCTGTCTCTCTCTGCTCTCTCTCTCTCTGTCT
>NW_027591874.1:65000-71072 GCF_964213995.1 Mustelus asterias | reverse complement strand
CCTATTTTCATCCAGCGTTTCCCCCCCTCTCCCCCACTTCACTAATGCCCCCTTTCGAGAGGGAAATCTGCTGTCCTTATCCCGGCCTGGCCTATACGTGACTCCAGAGACCCCCTCCGGACACACACACACACACACACAGCAATGTGGCCAACTCTTAAAGGACAACCCCCCACCTCCCGCTCCCGCCCCCGCCCCGGAACGTTGATGGTATTGTGGGTGAGAGGGTCAGTCGGGGCAGAGTTACGGATTCCCACACTCCCCCCTCCCTTGTCAGAGTGTGGAGGGGAGGAAGGGGTGTTGTGTCCGCCCCCAGGATGAGGTAGGCTCTGAGGAGATCGCTGGACACACAGGAGGCGGCCACCTTGTCCACACTGAGTGTCTGTTCTATTGGTCGGAGTGGAAGCACACCACCAATTGGCCACCCACTCTGCCCCGATCTTTGAAGTTTAACGACACCAAAGTGGCTCTTTAAAAAGCCACAAACACTGCCCCCCCCCCACCCCACTCTTTCCCCTGAGGACGTGCGGGACACGGCAGACTCTCTCAGCATGTTGCTCACTGCCGCGGTCGATGCACATTCCTGTCACATTACACCGCCTCTCGACAACAACTCAGAGCAGCCTGTGTGGCCAACACAGCCTCCAGCTCACTTTCTCCCTGCCGAACGCACGCCCTGACACACACACACACACACATACACATGCACACACGCCCGGCACTCGGCCTATACTTAGGTGGCGCCGGGTTCAAAACCACGCAGCTCCGACTGCGAGTTGGGGGAGGGAGGGGGCCACTGACAGCCCCGGCTGGACTCAACCTTTAACCCTTAGGACAACCGGGATGTAAAGCAACTGGTAACTGAGACAGGGAAAACTCGGGTAAATAGCCCCTCAGTGTCCAAAGATGTGCAGGTTAGGTGTGTTGGCCATGCTAAATTGCCCCTTAGTGTCCAAAGATGTGCAGGTTCGGTGTGTTGGCCATGCTAAATTGCCCCTTAGTGTCCAAAGATGTGCAGGTTAGGTGTGTTGGCCATGCTAAATTGCCCCTTAGTGTCCAAAGATGTGCAGGTTAGGTGTGTTGGCCATGCTAAATTGCCCCTTAGTGTCCAAAGATGTGCAGGTTAGGTGTGTTGGCCATGCTAAATTGCCCCTTTGTGTCCAAAGATATGCGGGTTAGGTGGATTGGCCGTGCTAAATTGCCCCTTAGTGTCCAAAGATGTGCAGGTTAGGTGTGTTGGCCATGCTAAATTGCCCCTTAGTCTCAGGGGAATTAGCTAGGGTAAATTCATGGCATTATGGGGATGGGGTCTGGGTGGGATTGTGTTCGGTGCAGACTCGATGGGCCGAATGGTCTCTTTTTGCACTGTGGGGAATTCTATGACTCTGTGACGGGATTGGGGGGATGACGGGATTGGGGGGGATGACGGGATGTCAGAATTGGGAGGGGGGATGCAACGGGATTGAGGGGAGCTGATCCACAATGTAGTGCATCACGCACCCAATCGAGATCAGCCGGAAGGGGACATGAACGTGGGGCCAACGCAGAGCGTCCAGACCCCACATAGCGGGCGAGCAGCGTGCCCCCAGAGTGGAGACAAGGCGTCGCACCCTTTCCCCGCTGGAAGGAGCTGTGCGGGTGTCGCGGTCGGACTGCCCCCTCTGCCCCCACCCCGTTCTCATTCGGGGAACACTCAACTGGCTGGGCCTGTGGGCAATCGGCAAACTCCCGTGGGTGATTGAACAGGGGGCTTTCCCAGTCTGCGTCCACCACCTCCCCCTCGAGAATGAGGGAGGATCAGCATTCCCCTCCCCTCCTCCCTGGGCTGGATAAATCACCAGTTTCCCCATCCCATAATTATTGAGCACTGACCACAAGGCGGAGGAGACGGGGGCGGGGAGGACGCCTCTCTCTCAACAGCGAGGAGTGCGTTCTGTCACGCACACTCTGACCAACTCCAGAGTGTGGTTGTCTCAGCTGGAGAAGGCGGGACAGTGTGTGCCCCAGGTCATGTTTCACTGTCCCTGCCCTCAGGGGAAGTGGCGGACGGGGCTAGAGGAATGAACTGAGCAGGTCTCTTGTAGCAAGAGGTGGCCATTCAGCCCCTCGGGACAGAACCTGGCCACACAATTCGATCCGGGTGAATCCCAGCTCCCGAAAGAAATCCATCCAGCTCACTCTGTCTTTCTGTTGAAGTAAAGTTTATTTATTCGTCACAAGTCGGCTTACATTAACACTGCAATGAAGTTGCTGTGAAAATCCCCTAGTCGCCACACTCCGGCGCCTGTTCGGGTACACTGAGGGAGAATTCAGCACGTCTTTTGGGCTGTGGGAGGAAACCGGAGCACCCGGAGGAAACACACGCAGACACGGGGGAGAAGGTGCAGACTCCGCACAGACAGTGACCCAAGCCGGGAATCGAACCCAGGTCCCTGGCGGCAGCAGCGCTAACCACAGTGCCACCATAGCGCGCGAGGATTGAATTAACCTAATATCAGATAGTCGCTCATAAATCCACTGGGGAATTCAGGAGGTTTCCCTGCCCCCAGGGAGTGGGGGAGAATGTGGGACTCGCTCCCACGGGGAGTGGGGGGGAATGTGGGACTCGCTCCCACGGGGAGTGGGGGAGAATGTGGGACTCGCTCCCATGGGGAGTGGGGAGAATGTGGGACTCGCTCCCATGGGGAGTGGGGAGAATGTGGAATTCGCACCCACGGGGAGTGGGGAGAATGTGGGACTCGCTCCCATGGGGAGTGGGGAGAATGTGGGACTCGCTCCCATGGGGAGTGGGGAGAATGTGGGACGCGCTCCCACGGGGAATGGGGAGAATGTGGAACTCGCTCCCACGGGGAGTGGGGAGAATGTGGGACTCGGTCCCACGGGGAGTGGGGAGAATGTGGGACTCGCTCCCATGGGGAGTGGGGGAGAATGTGGAATTCGCACCCACGGGGAGTGGGGGAGAATGTGGGACTCGCTCCCATGGAGAGTGGGGGACAATGTGGAACTTGCTCCCACAGGGAGTGGGGGAGAATGTGGGACTCGCTCCCACGGGGAGTGGGGGAGAATGTGGGACTCGCTCCCATGGGGAGTGGGGGAGAATGTGGAACTCGCTCCCACGGGGAGTGGGGGAGAATGTGGGACTCGCTCCCATGGGGAGTGGGGGAGAATGTGAAACTCACTCCCATGGGGAGTGGGGGAGAATGTGGAATTCGCACCCACGGGGAGTGGGGCGAGAATGTGGGACTCGCTCCCATGGAGAGTGGGGGACAATGTGGAACTTGCTCCCACAGGGAGTGGGGAGAATGTGGGACTCGCTCCCACGGGGGAGTGGGGAGAACGTGGGACTCGCTCCCACGGGGAGTGGAGGAGAATGTGGAACTCACTCCCATGGGGAGTGGGGGAGAATGTGGAACTTGCTCCCACGGGGGAGTGGGGAGAATGTGGAACTCGCTTCCACGGGGAGAGGGGGAGAATGTGGGACTCGCTCCCAAGGGGAGTGGGGGAGAATGTGGGACTCGCTCCCACGGGGAGTGGGGGAGAATGTGGGACTCGCTCCCATGGGGATTGGGAAAAATGTGCAACTCACTCCCACGCGGAGTGGGGGAAAATGTGGGACTCACTCCCACGGGGGAGTGGGGGAGAATGTGGGACTCGCTCCCAAGGGGAGAGGGGGAGAATGTGGGACTCGCTCCCACGGGGAGTGGGGGAGAATGTGGAACTTACTCCCACGGGGAGTGGGGGAGAATGTGGGACTCTCTCGCACGGGGGAGTGGGAAGAATGTGGAACTCGCTCCCACGGGGAGTCGGGGAGAATGTCGTACTCGCTCCCACAGGGAGTGGGGAGAATGTGGGACTCGCTCCCACGGTGGAGTGGGGGAAGATGTAGGACTCGCTCCCACGGGGAGTGCGGAGAATGTGGGACTCATTCGAAAGTTTGATGGCGGCAGGGAAGAAGCTGTTCTTGAGTCGATTGTTACGTGATCTCAGACTTTTGTATCTTTCTCCCGACGGAAGAAGGTGGAAGAGAGAATGTCCGGGGTTCATGGGGCCCTTGATTATGCCGGCTGCTTTTCCCGAGGCAGCGGGAAGTGTAGACAGAGTCAATGGATGGGTGGCCGGTTTGTGTGATGGACTGGGCTTCATTCATGACCCTTTGTAGTTCCTTGCGGTCTTGGGCAGAGCAGGAGCCCCATACCAAGCTGTGATACAACCAGAAAGAATGCTTTCTATGGTGCATCTGTAAAAGTTGGTGAGAGTCGTAGCTGACATGCTGAATTTCCTTAGTCTTCTGAGAAAGTAGAGGCGTTGGTGGGGCTTTCTTAACTATAGTGTCGGCATGGGGGGACCAGGACAAGTTTTTGGTGATCTGGACACCTAAAAACTTGAAGCTCTCGACCATTTCCACTTCATCCCCGTTGATGTAGACAGGGACATGTTCTCCTTTACGCTTCCTAAAGTCGATGACAATCTCCCTCGTTTTGTTGACATTGAGGGAGAGATTATTGTTGCTGCACCAGTTCACCAGATTCTCTATCTCATTCCTGTACTCTGTCTCATCATTGTTTGAGATCCGACCCACTACGGTGGTGTCGTCAGCAAACTTGAAAATGGAGTTGGAGGGGAATTTGGCCGCACAGTCAGAGGTGTATAAGGAGTATAGTAAAACACAGCCTTGTGGGACAGCCGGTGTTGAGGATGATCGCGGAGGAGGTGTTGTTGCCTATCCTTACTGATTGTGGTTTGTGGGTTAGGAAGTCCAGGATCCAGACGCAGAGGGAGGGGCCGAGGCCCAGCCACGGAGGAGCAGTGAAGTAAGAGCTAGCAAGAGCAGGAGTTAGCGAGCTTGCAATATGGACATCACAGCAGATAAAGCTACTTTTCACTCTGCTACCTGTGGTCACGGTTTTACACGGACAGGGAATGCAGTGGACTCGGAGCAGAGGTGGTGTTGTCGGTGGGTGGATGGGTAGTTGTTTGTGGGAATCTCCTATTCCGCTGTTGGAGGGAGGAGATCAGCCTGGGGGGTTGTGGTTTGACAGGTCGGAAGGCTCTGGAGATCTGACCTGAGACTCTCTCCTTTGCCGCTCTGACAGATTGTTCCTCTGCGCAGAGACTGTTTGTGTGGCTCAGCTCCCTGCTGTTCAGGATCTCTGAACAGCCTCTCCCGTCACCATTCCCCGCAGAAACCTACCTGCGGCCTCACACCGGTGACCAGGTGACAGGACCACCATCCCCCCCCCTCACCCCGGAGATAAGGACATTGAATGTGACACGTCTGTGATCACAGAGAGGCAGAGACACAGCGAGAGAGAGAGACAATGAGAGAGAGAGCGATGGAGCGAGACCGAGGGAGGGAGAGAGGCAGACAGAGAAGAGAGACACAGACAGGCAAAGGGAAAGAGAGCGATGGAGCGAGACCAAGTGGGAGAGAGAAAGACAGACGGAGGGAGAACAGGGAGAGAAACAGAGAGACAGACACACACACACACACACACAAGGAAAGAAGCCAAGGGAGGGAGACAGAGAGAGAGACAGTTAGTTCATTATGTGTCACAAGTAGGCTGACATTAACACCACAATGAAGTTACTGTGAGAATCCCGCAGTCGCCCACACTCCGGCGCCTGTTCGGGTACACTGAGGGAGAATTTAGCACGGCCAATGCACCCTAACCAGCACGTCTTTGGACTGTGGGAGGAAACCGGAGCACCTGGAGGAAACCCAGTGCAGACACGAGGAGAACATGCGAACTCCACACAGACAGTGACCCGAGCCGGGAATCGAACCTGGGTCTCTGGTGCTGTGATTTAGCAGTGCTAACCCACTGTGCCACCCAAGCGGGGCGGGGGGGAGGGGGGGGGGGGGAAGAGAGAGAGAGACACACACACAGAGGGAGAGAGACAGGGACAGAGGGAGTGAGACAGAGGAAGTGAGACAGAGAGAAAAGGGGAGAGAGAGAGAGAGACGGGGGAGAGAGAAGAGAGAGAGACACAGAGGAGAGAGACAGAGGGAGAGAGACAGAGGGAGAGAGACAGAGGGAGAGAGACAGAGAGAGAGGGACAGAGGGAGAGGGA
>NW_027591874.1:10000-62500 GCF_964213995.1 Mustelus asterias | reverse complement strand
AGGGAGAGAGACGGAGGGAGAGAGACGGAGGGAGAGAGACGGAGGGAGAGAGACGGAGGGAGAGAGACGGAGGGAGAGAGACGGAGGGAGAGAGACGGAGGGAGAGAGACGGAGGGAGAGAGACGGAGGGAGAGAGACGGAGGGAGAGAGACGGAGGGAGAGAGACGGAGGGAGAGAGACGGAGGGAGAGAGACGGAGGGAGAGAGACGGAGGGAGAGAGACGGAGGGAGAGAGACGGAGGGAGAGAGACGGAGGGAGAGAGACGGAGGGAGAGAGACGGAGGGAGAGAGACGGAGGGAGAGAGACGGAGGGAGAGAGACGGAGGGAGAGAGACGGAGGGAGAGAGACGGAGGGAGAGAGACGGAGGGAGAGAGACGGAGGGAGAGAGACGGAGGGAGAGAGACGGAGGGAGAGAGACGGAGGGAGAGAGACGGAGGGAGAGAGACAGAGAGAAACACATACACAGCATGTGAGACAGAGAGAGGGACTGAGAGAGAGACCAAGAGAGATGTTGTATGTGTGAGGAGACACACACAAAGAGAGAAACTCACAAACCTTTATTTCGACATTCCCCTCTGCCACCTCTGGGTGTCCCAACCTCTCGCTGCCAATGAAATGGTTCAACGGAAAAAGTCAAAATCTTTATTGAATATTTCAACAGCACAGACTCCCGTCCGGGGGGGGGACACCGGAGTCCCTGGAACCGGAGTCCCCGGAACCGGAGTCCCTGGAACCGGAGTCCCCGGAACCGGAGTCCCCGGAACCGGAGTCCCCGGAACCGGAGTCCCCGGAACCGGAGTCCCCGGAACCGGAGTCCCTGGAACCGGAGTCCCTGGAACTGGAGTCCCCGGAACCGGAGTCCCTGGAACCGGAGTCCCCGGAACCGGAGTCCCTGGAACCGGAGTCCCCGGAACCCCCGGAACCGGAGTCCCTTTCGAAGCAGATAAACTGAAGGAGGGCTCTCACAGCGACTCCCACGTTGCAAACAAAACAGCGGCAAATACTCGAAGAACTACCCCCGCTGAATCCCCGTGTTCAGGGGTGGAGGAGGAAAGTCAGAGATACGCTCAGCGAGAGGCTGTCACAGGGACCTGCGGGTGGAGGAAATTCCTCACAGGAGCAGGCAGGAACTGAGAGCCGGGCCCCCAGTCTGCTGTCGAGAAGGAGGCTCTTGTCCCAAACGGCAGGGCCGAGAGCTCACAGCTCAGCCACATACTGGTCCCCGCACATTCACTCATGGTACATGGTCATGATGCAGCTTTTGATAGTCCCCATATATCGTTCCCACAGACTCTGGTGTCTAGATAAACAAAACAGAACGCATTACAGAGGATACACAGCAGACAGACTGGCCACTCGGCCCATCCAATCCATGCCAGCCCACTCCAGCCTCCTCCTCCCACCTTTCCACATCTCAATCTACCCTCTGTCCCCTTCTCCCCAATGTTCTTTATCTGCAGTTCCTAACTCTGGCCACTGGTAGGCGTGGTAAAGCACATTCTCTGAAGGTTTGTGGCCACCACTTTTTTTTCCTCAGTAACTGAAATTTCTAATGTCCAAAAATATTGTTGAATAAATTACATAATTTTATCACAAAACATTTAATAAATTGCCAACTGATTTAAAGCCTACATTACTACAGTGACTACACTTCAAGAAGAACATAATTAGCTGTGAAAACACCCATCGTGAAAAGCACTATTGAAAATTTAAGTTATTTCTTTCATTCATGGGAACCACAGAAACTCGACAGTGCAGAGGAGGCCATTCGGCCCATCAAGTCTGTGCTGACATTCTGACAGATCTTATCCAGGCCCTTTCCCTCTCCCTTTAACCCCACACATTTCCCATGGCCAATCCACCCAACCTACACATATTTAGACATTTAACCCTGATAAATGTGAGGTGATTCATTTTGGTAGGACTAATTTAAATGTGGATTACAGGGTCAAAGGTAGGGTTCTGAAGACTGTGGAGGAACAGAGAGATCTTGGGGTCCATATCCACAGATCTCTAAAGGTTGCCACTCAAGTGGATAGAGCTGTGAAGAAGGCCTATAGTGTGTTAGCTTTTATTAACAGGGGGTTGGAGTTTAAGAGCCATGGGGTTATGCTGCAACTGTACAGGACCTTGGTGAGACCACATTTGGAATATTGTGTGCAGTTCTGGTCACCTCACTATAGGAAGGATGTGGAAGCGCTGGAAAGAGTGCAGAGGAGATTTACCAGGATGCTGCCTGGTTTGGAGGGTAGGTCTTATGAGGAAAGGTTGCGGGAGCTAGGGCTGTTCTCTCTGGAGCGGAGGAGGCTGAGGGGAGACTTAATGGAGGTTTATAAAATGATGAAGGGGATAGATAGAGTGAACGTTCAAAGACTATTTCCTCGGGTGGATGGAGCCAATACAAGGGGGCATAACTATAGGGTTCGTGGTGGGAGATACAGGAAGGATATCAGAGGTAGGTTCTTTACGCAGAGAGTTGTTGGGGTGTGGAATGGACTGCCTGCAGTGATAGTGGAGTCAGACACTTTAGGAACATTTAAGCGGTTATTGGATAGGCACATGGAGCACACCAGGATGATAGGGAGTGGGATAGAAATCATAGAAAGAAATCATAGAAACCCTACAGTGCAGAAGGAGGCCATTCGGCCCATCGAGTCTGCACCGACCACAATCCCACCCAGGCCCAACCCCCACATATTTACCCACTAATCCCTCTAACCTACGCATCCCAGGACTCTAAGGGGCAATTTTTAACCTGGCCAATCAACCTAACCCGCACATCTTTGGACTGTGGGAGGAAACCGGAGCACCCGGAGGAAACCCACGCAGACACGAGGAGAATGTGCAAACTCCACACAGACAGTGACCCAAGCCGGGAATCGAACCCGGGTCCCTGGTGCTGTGAGGCAGCAGTGCTAACCACTGTGCCACCTTCACTAAAGTTGCCCGTCTTGTGCCCGTCTCCAGGAACGCGCCAGGTCGGGCAACGATGGAATGATTGCCAAGACTGAGGAGTCTGGGGTGAGGTGGAGGGCATGTCTCCACCCCACCCTGGAGGTCATGCATTTTGGAAGGTCGAATACAGATAGGAAATATACAGGGCCTGATTTTACCAAAAAGGCGCGAAATCGCGGTAAAGTTGGGCGTCGGGCCTATACCGCGATCTGCACCTGAATCCGAGCAGATCGCGGCTTTACCGACACCCGATTTGGGCGCGGGCCCGGCCTGCGCCTGGATCGGGCGGCCCGACGATTTAAATGTATTTGCATGCATTTAAATCGACTTAATGAACCGCGCGCCCAACCCTACCGCCAAATCCCACTTTACCGCCTCCGGGCCCGATCCACGTCTGTGCTCCAATCGACCTGCTGAATAAAAGTCTGAAGTCACCGCTGCAGCCTCCGAAGAGCGGGGTCAGAGACTGCAACGGCTCCCTGACCCAGGTCATCCTCTGGTCGGGGAGGGGAGGGGGTGTGACGTCTCATCCTTGGGGGGCGGGGGTGGGAGGGGAGGGGGTGTGACGTCTCATCCTTGGGGGGCGGGGGTGGGAGGGGAGGGGGTGTGACGTCTCATCCTTGGGGGGCGGGGGTGGGAGGGGAGGGGGTGTGACGTCTCATCCTTGGGGGGCGGGGGGGGGGGGAGGGGAGGGGGTGTGACGTCTCATCCTTGGGGGGCGGGGGTGGGAGGGGAGGGGGTGTGACGTCTCATCCTTGGGGGGCGGGGGTGGGAGTGGAGGGGGTGTGACGTCTCATCCTCGGGGGGGTGGGGTTGGGAGGAGAGGGGGTGTGATGTCTCATCCTCGGAGGGGGCGGGGGTGGGGGGGGAGGGGGTGTGACGTCTCATCCTCGGGGGGGGGGCGGGGGTGGGAGGGGAGGGGGTGTGACGTATCATCCTCTGGTCGGGGGCGGGGGGGGGGTCCGCTGCCTGTCTGCGGCCGATCCATCCTGCCGGAGTGGACGTGCGGCCATGCCATCCCACAAAACCTTCAGGATGAAGCCATTCCTCGCTAGGAAGATGAAGCAGAACCGGCCGATTCCACAGTGGATCCGGATGAAAACCGGCTACAAGATGTACACTACCGCAGATTACTCTTCCCTGCAGGGGCAAGAGAGCGGGAGAGATGGCTGCGGCTGGTAGTGTACCAGTGATGGTGGATCCCTTTACAGGCCCAGCTTGGTCCTTCTCCAGTGTCTCCTCTTAGACTTGTACTGATCTTGTAGCCGGTTTTCATGCGGATCCACTGTGGAATCGGCCGGTTCTGCTTCATCTTCCTAGCGAGGAATGGCTTCATCCTGAAGGTGTTGTGGGATGGCATGGCCGCACGTCCACTCCGGCAGGAGGGACCGGCCGCAGACAGGCAGCCGACACCCCCCTCCCGACCAGAGGATGATACGACACACCCCCTCTCCTCACCCTCCCCCCCCCGCCAGGGGATGATCGGTCACACCCCCTCCCCTCCCACCCCCCCGACCAGAGGATGATCTGGGTTCCGCCCCCTCTCCTCCTCCCAACCGCCCCCCCCCCCCCCCCCCCGGCCAGAGGATGATCTGGGTTCCGCCCCCCCTCCCCCACCCCCCCCCTCCCCCCGTCCCCCGGCCAGAGGATGACCGTCAGAGAGCCGCTCTCTCCACTTTCTGCTTTTTTTTCTCTTTCGCGCCCGGGCGCGCTCTGTCAGATTTTTTTCGAACTGCGCATGCGCAGTTCAGAGCTCCGATCGTTCCGCCAGCGCTAAGCCCCGCCCACAGCGCGGATCGGGCCGGAGCCGGCAAAACGTGTATGGGCGCGCTGGAAAGAGGATTCCAGGCGCGGATCTATTTGACGCCCGGATTCGGCACTTAGACTCAAAATGGTAAAATTCCCCCCACAGTAAATGGCAGAACCCTGAAGGGTATTGATAGGCAGAGGGATCTGGGTGTACAGATACACAGGTCACTGAAAGTGGCAACGCAGGTGGGGAAGGTAGTCAAGAAGGCGTACGGCATGCTTGCCTTCATCGGCCGGGGTATTGAGTTTAAAAGTTGGCAAGTCATGTTGCAGCTTTATAGAACCTTAGTTAGGCCGCACTTGGAATATAGTGTTCAATTCTGGTCGCCGCACTACCAGAAGGATGTGGAGGCTTTGGAGAGGATACAGAAAAGATTTACCAGGATGTTGCCTGGTATGGAGGGCATTAGCTATGAGGAGAGGTTGGAGAAACTTGGTTTGTTCTCACTGGAATGACGGAGGTTGACCTGATAGAAGTCTACAAGATTATGAGGGGCATGGACAGAGTGGATAGTCAGAAGCTTTTTCTCAGGGTGGAAGAGTCGATTACTCGGGGGGACAGGTTTAAGGTGCGAGGGGCAAGGTTTAAAGGAGATGTACGAGGCAAGTTTTATTTACCCAGAGGGTGGTGGGTGCCTGGAACTCGCTGCCGGGGGAGGTAGTGGAAGTGGATACGATAGTGACTTTTAAGGGGCATCTTGACAAATACATGAATAGGATGGGAATAGAGAGATACGGTCCCCGGAAGGGTAGGGGGTTTTAGTTCAGTCGGGCAGCATGGTCAGTGCAGGCTTGGAGGGGCCGAAGGGCCTGTTCCTGTGCTGTAATTCTCTTTGTTCTTTGTCCTCCACCTACTGCTCTTCCAGCGTCCCGCAGGAAGGCGTCTTATTGTTAAAGTTGGCAGCCACAGGGGTGTGAGGCGCCGTTGAGGGAACCCTGACCCCTGCCCTGCCCACTGGCAGCAAGTGTGGGACGTGGCGCTCTGCGAGGTTGCCCGTCAGTTGGCAGGAGGTGGCTTGCACTGTACTTACTTGAAGGCGTCGAGGGCGCGCGCGGAGTTTGTGTACTGGGTGAGGAAGAGGCTGACGTCGTTGTAATTCCACCGCTCGGATTTACACGGCTCAATAAACTGTTGGGAAGACAAGAGGAGAGAGATGGAGTGAGCAGCAGGGAGATGGCAACTCTGGAAACAGGCGTAAGGTGTGGGCACGCGGGTTCGGGAACCCCAACCCCCACTGCTCCCAATTTTAACTCAAGTATAAATCAGCAAGACCAAGTGAGTTAGAGTCATAGAGGTTTACAGCATGGAAACAGGCCCTTCGGCCCAACTTGTCCATGCCACCCTTTTTTTAACCACTAGGCTAGTCCCAATTGCCTGCATTTGGCCCATATCCCTCTATACCAATCTTACCCATGTAACTGTCTAAACCCTTTTTAAAAGACAAAATTATACCCGCCTCTACTACTACCTCTGGCAGCTCGTTCCAGACACTCACCACCCTCTGTGTGAAAAAATTGCCCCTCTGGATCCTTTTGTATCTCTCCCCTCTCACCTTAAACCTATGCCCTCTAGTTTTAGACTCCCCTACCTTTGGGAAAAGATATTGACTATCTAGCTGCTCTGTGCCCCTCATTATTTTATAGACCTCTATAAGATCACCTCTCAGACTCCTACGCTCCAGAGAAAAAAGTCCCAGTCTATCCAGTCTCTCCTTATAACTCAAACCATCAAGTCCTGGTAGCATCCTAGTAAATCTTTTCTGCGCTCTTAGCTTGGAAGTAGCACTCTCCCTCGATACAACAACACACGACAGATATAAAAGGTAATTTTTAAAACATGTTGTTTATTTGTCACAAGTAGGCTTACATTAACACTGCAATGAAGTTACTGGGGGCGGCATGGTGGCACAGTGGTTTGCGCTGCTGCCTCATAGCGCCAGGGACCCGGGTTCAAATCCGGTCTTGGGTCACTGTCTGTGCGGAGTCTGCACGTTCTCCCCCGTGTCTGTGTGGGTTTCCTCCGGATGCTCCGGTTTCCTCCCACAGTCCGAAAGACGTGCTGGTTAGGGTGCTAAACTCTCCCTCAGTGTAACCTGAACAGGTGCGGAGTGTGGGCGACTAGGGGATTTTCACAGTAACTTTTAATTTATTAGTGTCACGAGTAGGCTTACATTGACACCGCAATGAAGTTACTGGGAAATTCCCCCAGTCGCCCACACTCCTGTTCGGGTTACATTGAGGGAGAATTTAGCACCCTAACCAGCACGGTCTTTCGGACTGTGGGAGGAAACCGGAGCACCCGGAGGAAACCCACGCAGACACGGGGAGAATGTGCAGACTCCGCACAGACAGTGACCCGAGCCGGGAATGGAACCCGGGTCCCTGGCGCCGTGAGGCAGTTGCGCTAACCCCCTGTGCTGCCCTAATGGCACGAAGTCACAATGTTCGTTTGGAGAGCCAGTGCAGACACGGGAGGGGGCCGAATGGCCCCCCACTGCGCCCGTGACAATTGGGTGATTCCGTGAAGGATCTACTCAGTCCTCCTCGAGTTTATCGCGTGGGAGAGAGGCGCGAGAGAGAGAGAATTCACCCGCGTGTGACTGAACAGCGCCAAGAAGTCAGAGAGATGTCTGAGGAGGACTCAGAGACGCGTTTCTCCTCATGGGGGGAATCCGGGACGAGGTTTCCGAATCGGGGGCCGCCCATTCTAAACGGACATGTGGAGGGTGGTCAGTCTGTGGGACTCTCTCCCCGCAGAGAGCGGTGGGGACTGCCGGTCACTGAATATATTCCAGGCCGAGTTAGAGACACTTCTGATCGACACGGGGGGGACAAGACGGGAAAGTGGAGCTGAGGCCAGGAAATTTGTCATGTCCGCTACGACTCTCACCGACTTTTACAGATGCACCATAGAAAGCATCCTTTCTGGGTGTATCACAGCTTGGTATGGGGCTCCTGCTCTGCCCAAGACCGCAAGGAACTACAAAGGGTCGTGAATGTAGCCCAATCCGTCACGCAAACCAGCCTCCCATCCATTGACTCTGTCTACACTTCCCGCTGCCTCGGGAAAAGCAGCCGGCATAATCAAGGACCCCCCACGCACCCCGGACATTCTCTCTTCCACCTTGGGGAAAAAGATACAAAAGTCTGAGGTCACATACCAACCGACTCAAGAACAGCTTCTTCCCTGCTGCTGTCAGACTTTCGAATGGACCTACCTCGCACTAAGTTGATCTTTCTCTACACCCTAGCTGTGACTGTAACACTACATTCTGCATCCAACTAGAAAGATGGGCTGAAAAATGGCAAATGGAATTTAACGCAGACAAGTGTGAGATATTGCACTTTGGAAGGACAAACCAAAGAAGAACGTACAGGGTAAATGGTAGGACTCTGAAGTGTGCAGTTGAACAGAGGGATCTGGGAATACAGGTACAGAATTCCCTAAAAGTGACGTCACAGGTGGATAGGGTCGTAAAGAGTGCCTTTGGTACATTGGCCTTTATAAATCGGAGTATCGAGTATAAAAGTTGGAGTGTTATGGTAAGGTTATATAAGGCATTGGTGAGGCCGAATTTGGAGTATTGTGTACAGTTTTGGTCACCTAGTTACAGGAAGGATGTAAATAAGATTGAAAGAGTGCAGAGAAGGTTCACAAGGATGTTGCCGGGACTTGAGAAGCTGAGTTACAGAGAGAGATTGAATAGGTTGGGACTTTATTCCCTGGAGCGTAGAAGATTGAGGGGAGATTTGATAGAGGTGTATAAGATTTTGATGGGTATAGATAGAGTGAATGCAAGCAGGCTTTTTCCGCTGAGGCTAGGGGAGAAAAAAACCAGAGGGCATGGGTTAAGGGTGAAAGGAGAAAAGTTTAAAGGGAATATTAGGGGGGGCTTCTTCACGCAGAGAGTGGTGGGAGTGTGGAATGAGCTGCCGGATAAAGTGGTAAATGCGGGGTCACTTTTAACATTTAAGAAAAACTTGGACGGGTTCATGGATGAGAGGGGTGTGGAGGGATATGGTCCAAGTGCAGGTCAGTGGGACTAGGCATAAAATGGTTCGGCACAGACAAGAAGGGCCAGAAGGCCTGTTTCTGAGCTGTAATTTTCTATGGTTCTATGGTACCCTCTCCTTTCCTTCTCTATGAACGGTATGCTTTGTCTGTATAGTGCGCAAGGAACAATATTTTTCACTGCGTCCCAGGACATGTGACAATAA
Organism: Mustelus asterias; assembly: GCF_964213995.1. Lineage (NCBI taxonomy): Eukaryota > Metazoa > Chordata > Chondrichthyes > Carcharhiniformes > Triakidae > Mustelus > Mustelus asterias. Next base: position 53,518 of record NW_027591874.1, on the reverse strand, counting down.
TAAATCAAATCAAAAGCAGCCATGATCTTATCGAATGGCGGAGGAGGCTCGAGTGGCCCACTCCACGCCGTCAGGTGGGACTCACCTTCTCCACCAGATCAATAAAGAGGTCCCGAACGTCCTTGGTGTGGATCAGCTTGGCGGCGATGTTGATCAGAGCGCGGGAGAGATTCTGCAAAGGAGAGAGGAGGAGACGATGGCCGAGTGGTATTATCGCTAAGACGATCAATCCTCAGCTTGTGGACCCAGGCTCAAATCCCGCAGCAGAACATGGTGGAATTAAATGGGGCAGGCGATGGCCTAGTGGTATTACCGCTGGAATATTAATCCAGAAACTCAGCTAATGTTCTGGGGGACCCCGGGTTCGAATCCCGCCACGACAGATGGTGGAATTTGAATTCAATAAAAAATATCTAGAATTAAGAACTTGATGATTGTCGATTGTCGGAAAAAAAACCCACCTGGTTCCCTTTAGGGAAGGAAATCTGCCGTCCTAACCCCGGTCTGGCCTACATGTGACTCCAGAACCACAGCAATGTGAATCATAGAAGCCCCACATTGCAGGAGGAGGCAATTCGGCCCATCGAGTCTGCTTCGATCACAATCCCCCCAGACCCAATCCCATAACTCTATGCATTTACCCTAGCTAAACCCGCTGACACTAAGGGGCAATTTAGCATGGCCAATCCACCTAACCTACACATCTTTGGACACGAAGGGACAATTTAGCATGGCCAATCCACCTAACCTACACATCTTTGGACACGAAGGGACAATTTAGCATGGATAATCCACCTAACCTGCACATCTTTGGACACTAAGGGGCAATTTAGCATGGCCAATCCACCTAACCCACACATCTTTGGACACTAAGGGGCAATTTAGCATGGCCAATCAACCTAACCTACACATCTTTGGACATAGGGGGCAATTTAGCATGGATAATCCACCAAACCTACACATCTTTGGACACTAAGGGGCAATTTAGCATGGCCAATCCACCTAACCTACACATCTTTGGACACTAAGGGGCAATTTAGCATGGCCAATCCACCTAACCCACACATCTTTGGACACTAAGGGGCAATTTAGCATGGCCAATCAACCTAACCTACACATCTTTGGACATAGGGGGCAATTTAGCATGGATAATCCACCAAACCTACACATCTTTGGACACTAAGGGGCAATTTAGCATGGCCAATCCACCTAACCTACACATCTTTGGACACTAAGGGGCAATTTAGCATGGCCAATCCACCTAACCTACACATCTTTGGACACTAAGGGGCAATTTAGCATGGCCAATCCACCTAACCTACACATCTTTGGACATAGGGGGCAAGTTAGCATAGCCAATTCACCTAACCTGCACATCTTTGGACACTAAGGGGCAATTTAGCATGGCCAATCCACCTAACCCACACATCTTTGGACTGTGGGAGGAAACCGGAGCACCCGGAGGAAACCCATTCAGACACGGGGAGAATGTGCAGACTCCACACAGACAGTGACCCAAGCCAGGAATTGAACCCAGGCCCCTAGCGCTGTGAGGCAGCTGCACTAACCATTGTGCCACCGTGATGCCCTGTAGTTGACTTTCAACCGCCCTGGGGCAACTCGGAATAGGCAATGAATGCTTGCCCAGCTAGTGGCACCCGTGCCCCACGAATGAAAGAAAAAACAGATTGTAGTTCAGAGCAGAGGTTGCCGAGGTCGCCATTTTGTTCCATCTCACTTTGGGAGCAACAACTTCAAGAGCGGTCACACGCACTAGGAGAAAGGGGGTCACATACTCCCCGCACTCACGAGCAATAACATCAACTAAACTTTCTGGGTTTTTTTTACCTTAAAGTTTGCCTCCATTTCAGCGAAGACGCTGACTTTGCCCCTCAGCGCTGTGCAGACCAGGCTGTGGGAACAACACACAAACAGAGCAACAACATTTATTCACTTCCCAATCAATCACTCCCCAACATCAAAACAGCAGCATGTCAGATACACAACGCACCCCCCGCCTTCAAATCCAGCCCAAACTCAACGACTCACATCTAACTCCGAGCTGTACCTGTCCTGGGAGTGTTTGATGGGGACAGTGTAGAGGGAGCTTTACTCTGTATCTAACCCCGTGCTGTACCAGTCCTGGGAGTGTTTGATGGGGGACAGTGTAGAGGGAGCTTTACTCTGTATCTAACCCCGAGCTGTACCCTGTCCTGGGAGTGTTTGATGGGGGACAGTGTAGAGGGAGCTTTACTCTGTATCTAACCCCGTGCTGTACCTGTCCTGGGAGTGTTTGATGGGGGACAGTGTAGAGGGAGCTTTACTCTGTATCTAACCCCGAGCTGTACCCTGTCCTGGGAGTGTTTGATGGGGGACAGTGTAGAGGGAGCTTTACTCTGTATCTAACCCCGTGCTGTACCCTGTCCTGGGAGTGTTTGATGGGGGACAGTGTAGAGGGAGCTTTACCCTGTATCTAACCCCGTGCTGTACCTGTCCTGGGAGTGTTTGATGGGACAGTCTAGAGGGAGCTTTACTCTGTGTCTAACCCCTTGCTGTCCCTATCCTGGGAGTGTTTGATGGGGACACTCTAGAGGGAGCTTTACTCTGTATCTAACCCCGTGCTGCACCTGTCCTGGGAGTGTTTGATGGGGGACAATGTAGAGGGAGCTTTACTCTGTATCTAACCCCGTGCTGTACCTGTCCTGGGAGTGTTTGATGGGGGACAGTGTAGAGGGAGCTATACTCTGTATCTAACCCCGTGCTGTACCTGTCCTGGGAGTGTTTGATGAGGGACAGTGTAGAGGGAGCTTTACTCTGTATCTAACCCCGTGCTGTACCTGTCCTGGGAGTGTTTGATGGGGGACAGTGCAGAGGGAGCTTTACTCTGTATCTAACCCCGTGCTGTACCTGTCCTGGGAGTGTTTGATGGGGGACAGTGTAGAGGGAGCTTTACTCTGTATCTAACCCCGTGCTGTACCTGTCCTGGGAGTGTTGATGGGGGACAATGTAGAGTGCTCCGTGTGTGAGATTCCCTTTACCTTTTGTGCTGGTCCAGGAGGTCCTTATCTGTGATGAGCACTTTAAGATCCTTGAGATCCTGTAGAAACTCTCTGTCCAGATCAACATCCATATCATCGACCATACAATCTGTAAAAGAATTGACGCACGTCAGTGAGCGCCTCTGCTCCCGGCACACCAGTGGCCTCTGAGTCGGGGGAGTAATCGCACCTCGAACTACAGGAGGGGCAAGCCTTGGGGGCCACTCAATGTGGGCTGCATTGTCGGGGGATGCTGATTGGTTGACTCTGATTGGCTGAGGTGTTGCCACGGAGACGGCAACAGCGAACCGTGGGCTTGTGGGAATGATGGAATTGAGCAGCACTTGCTGAACAGTACTGAGTGCGCCACTAACTACACCCACAGCCGGTTAAAGATAATCAGTCGAGCTTGTAACCTGGTTCATTCGGACCTCATTCAGACATTTCTCTGATTTCTTGGTGCCATTTGGTCACACGCGGGGGAATTCTCTCTCTCTTGCGTCTCTCTCCCACGCGACAAACTCAAGGGGGACTGAATAGATCCTTCGCAGAATCACCCAATTGTCACGGGCGCAACAGGAGGCCATTCGGCCTTCTGTGTCTGTACTGGCTCACCAAACAACATCACGACTTAGTGCAGCACAGGTGGCACAGCGGGTTAGCACTGCTGCCTCACAGCGCCAGGGCGCCAGGTTCGATTCCCGGCTTGGGTCACTGTCTGTGCGGAGTCTGCACGTTCTCCCCGTGTCTGCGTGGGTTTCCTCCGGGTGCTCTGGTTTCCTCCCACAGTCCAACGACGTGCTGGTTAGGTGCATTGGCCGTGCTAAATTCTCCCTCAGTGTAACCCGAACAGGCGCCGGAGTGTGGCCACTAGGGGATTTTCACAGTAACTTCGTTGCAGTGATAATGTCAGCCTTACTTGTGACACCAATAAATAAACTTTAAACTTTAAACAAAAGATGTGCAGGTTAGGTGGATTGGCCATGCTAAATTGCCCTTAGTGTCCAAAGATGTGCGGGTTAGGTGGATTGGCCGTGCTAAATTGCCCTTAGTGTCCAAAGATGTGCGGGTTAGGTGGATTGGCCGTGCTAAATTGCCCCTTAGTGCCCAAAGATGTGCAGGTTAGGTGGATTGGCCGTGCTAAATTGCCCCTTAGTGCCCAAGGATGTGCAGGTTAGGTGGATTGGCCATGCTGAATTGCACCTTAGTGTCCAAAGAACATAGAAAAGCTACAGCACAAACAGGCCCTTCGGCCCACAAGTTGCGCCGAACAATTTCCTTATCTTCCAGGCTCATCTATAACCCTCTATCTTACTCACCTCCATGAACCTATCCAAAAGTCTCTTAAAAGACTCAATCGAATCCGCTTCCACCACCACTACCGGCAGCCGATTCCACGCACCCACCACCCTCTGAGTGAAAAACTTACCCCTAACATCTCCTCTATACCTACTCCCCAGCACCCTAAACCTGTGGCCTCTTGTGACAACCATTTCAGCCCTGGGTAAAAGCCTCTGAGAATCCACTCTATCAATACCTCTCAACATCTTATACACCTCTATCAGGTCACCTCTCATCCTTCGCCTCTCCAAGGAGAATAGACCTAGCTCTCTCAACCTATCCTCATAAGGCAAACCACTTAATCCCGGCAACATCCTCGTAAATTTCCTCTGCACCCGTTCTATGGCTTCCACATCCTTTCTGTAATGAGGCGACCAGAACTGGGTACAGTACTCCAGGTGGGGTCTGACCAGGGTCCTATACAGCTGCAGCATTATCTCCCGATTTCTAAACTCAATTCCTCTGTTGATGAAGGCCAGTATTCCATACGCCTTCTTAACCACAGCCTCTACCTGCGATGCCGCTTTGAGCGTCCTATGAACCCGGACCCCAAGATCCTTCTGATCTTCCACACTGCCAAGCGTCTTACCCTTAATATTAGATTCTTTCATCCTATTCGACCTGCCAAAATGAACCACCACACACTTATCTGGGTTGAAATCCATCTGCCACTTCTCCGCCCAGTCTTGCATCTTATCTATGTCTCGTTGCAACTGCTGACATCCCTCTACACTATCCACAACCCCACCAACCTTTGTGTCATCAGCAAACTTGCCAACCCATCCTTCCACTTCCTCATCCAGGTCATTTATAAAAATCACAAAGAGCAAGGGTCCCAGAACAGATCCCTGGGGCAACCCACTGGTGACCGACCTCCACTCTGAAAAAGACCCATCTACAACCACTCTTTGCCTTCTGTGGGCAAGCCAGTTCGGAATCCACAAAGCAACGTCCCCTTGTATCCCATGCCCCTTCACTTTCTCCATAAGCCTTGCATGGGGCACCTTATCAAACGCCTTACTGAAATCCATATAAACTACATCTACCGCTCTTCCCCCGTCTAAGTGTCTAGTCACATATTCAAAAAACTCAATCAGACTCGTAAGGCATGATCTGCCTCGGATAAGGCCGTGCTGGCTACTTCTGATCATACTATTCCTTTCCAAATGTTCATAAATCCTGCCTCTCAGGATCTTCTCCATCAACTTACCTACCACTGAGGTTAGACTCACCGGTCTATAATTTCCTGGACTATCTCTTCTCCCTTTCTTGAATAACGGAACCACATCCGCCATCCTCCAATCCTCTGGAACCTCTCCCGTCTCCATTGACGACGCAAAGATCATCGCCAGAAGATCAGCAATCTCTTCCCTCGCCTCCCACAGTAACCTGGGGTACATCCCATCCGGTCCCAGCGATTTATCTAACTTGATGCTTTTCAACAGCTCCAACACATCCTCTTTCCTAATGCCCACATGCTCAATCTTCTCAGTCCACTGCAAGTCTGCACTGCAACTACCAAGATCCTTTTCCACTGTGAATACTGAAGCAAAGTATTCATTGAGTACCTCTGCTATTTCAACCGGTTCTATACAGACTTTCCCACCGTCACATTTGATAGGTCCTACTCCTTCACATCTTATCCTCTTGCTCTTCACATACGTGTAGAATGCCTTGGGGTTTTCCTTTATCCTGTCTGCCAAGGCCTTCTCATGTCCCCTCCCGGCAAAGATGTGTGGGTTAGGTGGATTGGCCATGCTAAATTGCCCCTTAGTGTCCAAAGATGTGCGGGTTAGGTGGATTGGCCATGCTAAATTGCCCCTTAGTGTCCAAAGATGTGCAGGTTAGGTGGATTGGCCATGCTAAATTGTCCTTTTGCGCCAGGGGGACTGGCTAGGGTAAATGCATGGGGTTACAGGGATAGGATCTGGGTGGGATTGTGGTCGGTGCAGGCTCGAGGGGCCGAATGGTCTCCTTCTGCACTGTAGGATTCTATGAAAATGAATGGCGGAGCAGGCTCGAAGGGCCTATTGCTGCTTCCATTTCCTATGTTTCTATGTATGCCCCCTCCTCCCCCAGCCCCCCGAGCTCGCCCGCTTCCCCAGGTTCGACACACATCGCACTCACCCACAGCCCCGAGGGTCCAGTTGTGAATCAGCTGCTCGGCACAGGAGGCAAAGTCCGCGAAGGTCAGGTACTGGAGTTTCTTCTTGCCAGTCTCAAAGCGGTTGTTGGCGAAAAAGACAATGGCTGCGTAATCACTGGGAGGGGAGAAGAACACCAGGTAAACAAGACACGGACGCGGCGGTTAGCGCTGCTGCCTCACAGCGCCAGGAACCCGGGTTCCATTCCCGGCTTGTGTCACTGTCTGTGTGGAGTCTGCATGTTCTCCCCGTGTCTGCGTGGGTTTCCTCCGGGTGCTGCGGTTTCCTCCCACAGTCCAAAGATGTGCAGGTTAGGTGGATTGGCCGTGCTAAATTGTCCCTTAGTGTTCAAAGATGTGCGGGTTGGGTGGATTGGCCATGCTAAATTGCCCCTCAGTCCAAAGATGTGCAGGTTAGGTGGATTGGCCATGCTAAATTGCCCCTCAGTCCAAAGATGTGCAGGTTAGGTGGATTGGCCATGCTAAATTGCCCCTTAGTGTCCAAAGATGTGCAGGTTGGGTGGATTGGCCATGCTAAATTGCCCCTTAGTGTCCAAAGATGAGCGGGTTAGGTGGATTGGCCGTGCTAAACTGCCCCTTAGTGTCCAAAGATGTACAGGTTAGGTGGATTGGCCATGCTAAATTGCCCTTAGTATCCAAAGATGTGCAGGTTAGGTGGATTGGCCATGCTAAATTGTCCCTTAGTGTCCAGAGATGTGCACGTTAGGTGGATTGGCCATGCTAAATTGCCCCTTATTATCCAAAGATGTGCAGGTTAGGTGGATTGGCTGTGCTAAATTGTCCCTTAGTGTCCAAAGACGTGCAGGTTGGGTGGATTGGCCATGCTAAATTGTCCCTTAGTGTCCAAAGACGTGCAGGTTGGGTGGACTGGCCATGCTAAATTGTCCCTTAGTGTCCAGAGATGTGCAGGTTAGGTGGATTGGCCATGCTAAGTTGTCCCTTAGTGTCCAGAGATGTGCAGGTTAGGTGGAGGGAGGTGTTGACCCGTTAGAGAAAATCTCCATTACAAGGGAGGAAGTGTTAGGTTTTTTAGGGAACATTAAAACTGACAAAGCCCCAGGGCCTGATGGCATCTATCCTAGGCTGCTCAAGGAGACGAGAGATGAAATTGCTGGGCCTCTGACGGAAATCTTTGTCGCTTCTTTGGACACGGGTGAGGTCCCTGAGGATTGGAGGATAGCGAATGTGGTCCCGTTGTTTAAGAAGGGTAGCAGGGATAATCCGGGAAATCATAGGTCGGTGAGCTTGACGTCCGTAGTAGGGAAGTTGTTGGAGAGGATTCTTAGAGACAGGATGTATGTGCATTTAGAACGGAACAATCTCATTAGTGACAGACAGCATGGTTTTGTAAGAGGGAGGTCGTGCCTTACAAATTTGGTGGAGTTTTTTGAGGAAGTGACAAAAACGGTTGACGAAGGAAGGGCCGTGGATGTCGTCTATATGGATTTCAGTAAGGCATTTGACAAAGTCCCTCATAGCAGGTTGGTTAAGAAGGTTAAGGCTCATGGGAGACAAGGAGAAGTGGCTAGATGGGTGGAGAACTGGCTTGGCCATAGGAGACAGAGGGTAGCAGTCGAAGGTTCTTTTTCTGGCTGGAGGTCTGTGACCAGTGGTGTTCCGCAGGGCTCTGTACTGGGACCTCTGCTATTTGTGATATATATAAATGATTTGGAAGAAGGTGTAACTGGTGTTATCAGCAAGTTTGTGGATGACACGAAGATGACTGGAATTGCGGATAGCGATGAACATTGTCGGGCAATACAGCAGGATATAGATAGGCTGGAAAATTAGGCGGAGAGGTGGCAGATGGAATTTAATCCAGATAAATGCGAAGTGATGCATTTTGGAAGAAATAATGTAGGGAGGAGTTATACAATAAATGGCAGAGCCATCAAGAGTATCGAAACACAGAAGGACCGAGGTGTGCAAGTCCACAAATCCTTGAAGGTGGCAACACAGGCGGAGAAGGTGGTGAGGAAGGCATATGGTATGCTTGCCTTTATAGGACGTGGTATAGAGTATAAAAGCTGGAGTCTGACGTTGCAGCTGTATAGAACGCTGGCTAGGCCACATTTGGAGTACTGCATCCAGTTCTGGTCACCGCACTACCAGAAGGACGTGGAGGCGTTAGAGAGAGTGCAGAGAAGGTTTACCAGGATGTTGCCTGGTATGAGGAGAGATTGGGTAAACTGGGGTTGTTCTCCCTGGAAAGACGGAGAATGAGGGGAGATCTAATAGAGGTGTACAAGATTATGAAGGGGATAGATAGGGTGAACGGTGGGAAGCTTTTTCCCAGGTCGGAGGTGACGATCACGAGGGGTCACGGGCTCAAGGTGAGAGGGGCGAAGTATAACTCAGATATTAGAGGGATGTTTTTTACACAGAGGGTGGTGGGGGCCTGGAATGCGCTGCCAAGTAGGGTGGTGGAGGCAGACACGCTGACATCGTTTAAGACTGGATAGTCACATGAGCAGTCTGGGAATGGAGGGATACAAACGATTGGTCTAGTTGGACCAAGGAGTGGCACAGGCTTGGAGGGCCGAAGGGCCTGTTTCCTGTGCTGTACTGTTCTTTGTTGGCCATGCTAAATTGTCCCTTAGTGTTCAAAGATGTGCAGGTTAGGTGGATTGGCCATGCTAAATTGTCCCTTAGTGTTCAAAGATGTGCAGGTTAGGTGGATTGGCCGTGCTAAATTGCCCCTTAGTGTCCAAAGATGTGCAGGTTAGGTGGATTGGCCGTGCTAAATTGCCCCTTAGTGTCCAAAGATGTGCGGGTTAGGTGGATTGGCCATGCTAAATTGCCCCTTAGTGTCCAAAGATGTGCAGGTTAGGTGGATTGGCCATGCTAAATTGTCCCTTAGTGTTCAAAGATGTGCAGGTTAGGTGGATTGGCCGTGCTAAATTGCCCCTTAGTGTCCAAAGATGTGCAGGTTAGGTGGATTGGCCGTGCTAAATTGCCCCTTAGTGTCCAAAGATGTGCGGGTTAGGTGGATTGGCCATGCTAAATTGCCCCTTAGTGTCCAAAGATGTGCAGGTTAGGTGGATTGGCCGTGCTAAATTGACCCTGAGTAGGTTAGAGGGATTAGCAGGGTAACTAAGCAGAGATAGGACCTGGGTGGGATTGTGGTCGGGGCAGACTCGATGGGCCGAATGGCCTCCTTCTGCACTGTCGGGATTCTGTGATTCTATGAATGAGGCCATTCGGCCCATTGAGTCCGCTCTGCCATTCCCTTATGACTGATATGCTGCTCACCCCCATTTTCCTGCCTCCTCCGCATAACCCTTCACCCCCCATTCCCAATTAAAAATCTGTCCAACTCCTTCTTCAATGTACTCACTGTCCCAGCATCCACCGCACTTTGGGGGAGCGAATTCCACAGATTCACAACCCTTTGGGGGAAGTAGTTTCTCCTCCAACTCTGTTTTAAATTTGCTGCCCCTTATCCTAAGACTATGACCTCTCATCCCAGCACTGTCTTTCTTCCCACAGTCTGAAAGACGTGCTGGTTAGGGTGCTAAATTCCCCCTCAGTGTAACCCGAACAGGCGCCGGAGTGTGGGCGACTGGGGGATTTTCACAGTAACTTCATTGCGATGTTAATGTAAGCCTGACTTGTGACACTAATAAACAAACTTGAAACTGTGACCAGTAACGCCCCCCACATCAATCTAACACCCTAACTTGGCAGCCAGCTTCACCCAGTCCCTCTCCTGCTGCCGTCCCCTCGTGCCCACCCCTGGGGGTAGGGGGGGGTGGGGCATCTGGCAGCATTGGCGGGTGTCTCACTGGAGGGACGGGGAATCGCCTCGGATTTTACAGCACAGAAGCGGACCCGGGGGAAGGTAGGCAGTGGGGACAGAGAGAGAGAGAGAGTAGTTCTAGTGGATTAGGGGACCTGGGAGATGGGATGGGGAGGGAATGAGAGAGAACTGGATTGAAGGGACTTTTGAGTCCTGGTTCAAGATTCTCTTAAGGTTAACGTGCAGGTTCGGTCGGCAGTTAGGAAGGCAAATGCAATGTTAGCACTCATGTCGAGAGGGCTAGAATACAAGAGCAGGGATGTACTTCTGAGGCTGTATAAGGCTCTGGTCAGACCCCATTTGGAGTATTGTGAGCAGTTTTGGGCCCCGTATCTAAGGAAGGATGTGCTGGCTTTGGAAAGGGTCCAGAGGAGGTTCACAAGAATGATCCCTGGAATGAAGAGCTTGTCGTAACAGGAACGGTTGAGGACTCTGGGTCTCGGAGTTTAGAAGGTTGAGGGGGGATCTTATTGAAACTTACAGGAAACTGCAAGGCCTGGATAGAGTGGATGTGGAGGGGATGTTTCCACTAGTGGGAAAAACTAGAACCAGAGGGCACAACCTCAGGCTAAAGGGACGATCCTTTAAAACAGAGATGAGGAGGAATTTCTTCAGCCAGAGAGTGGTGAATGTGTGGAACTCTTTGCCGCAGAAGGCTGTGGAGGCCGGGTCATTGAGTGTCTTTAAGACAGAGATAGATAGGTTCTTGATTAATAAGGGGATCAGGGGTTATGGGGAAAAGGCAGGAGAATGGGGATGAGAAAAATATCGGCCATGATTGAACGGCGGAGCAGACTCGATGGGCCGAGTGGCCTCATTCTGCTCCTATGTCTTATGGGTTCTCGTACGGGGTGGGGACGGTGGGGGGGGGGAAGGACACAGCATGAAGGGTCTCAGTGAGAATGACTACGGAGGGTTCCTCACACTCACTGCTGGAGCTGTGGGTGTGTCGGGGGAGGAGGTGGCAGTGCTGTCGCTAAACTAGAAATCCGGAGACCCAGTGCGGAATCGTCCCGTCCCACCCACCATGGGAATTGTAGCAGATGCGACACGGACCATGCAAAGGTTTGACAAAGGGCTCATCTGGACTCGAAACGTCAGCTCTTTTCTCTCCTTCCAGATGCTGCCCAGACCTGCTGAGATTTTCCAGCCTTTTCCCTTTTGGATACAAAGGTCCGTGGACCTCGGGCGGGATTTTCCGGCCTCGGGGTGACCACGACTGGAAAATCCGTTCCCCCCCCCGCAGAGTCAGAGTCCGGTTCGAATCCCGTCACGGCAGGTGGAATTCAATTAATATCTGGAACTAACGAGTCTGAAGATGACCATGAAACCCTTGTCGATACGGAGGCATGGGATTGGGGGTGATTTAGCGGTTTGGATCAGGAATTGGCTAGCTGTAAGAAGACAGAGGGTGGTGGTGGATGGGAAATGTTCATCCTGGAGTTCAGTTACTAGTGGTGTACCGCAAGGATCTGTTTTGGGGCCACTGCTGTTTGTCATTTTTATAAATGACCTGGATGAGGGCGTAGAAGGCTGGGTTGGTAAATTTGCGGATGACACTAAAGTCGGTGGAGTTGTGGACAGTGCGGAAGGTTGTTGCAGGTTACAGAGGGACATAGATAAGCTGCAGAGCTGGGCTGAGAGGTGGCAAATGGAGTTCAAAGCGGAAAAGTGTGAGGTGATTCACTTTGGAAGGAGCAACAGGATTACAGAGTACTGGGCTAATGGTAAGATACTTGGTAGAAACATAGAAAACTACAGTTCAAAACAGGCCCTTCGGCCCCACACGTTGTGCCGAACATATCCCTCCCTTTTAGGCCTACCTATAACCCTCCATCCCATTAAGTCCCATGTACTCATCCAGGAGTCTCTTAAAAGACCCTATTGAGTTTGCCTCCACCACCACTGACGGCAGCCGATTCCACTCGCCCACCACCCTCTGTGTGAAAAACTTCCCCCGAACATCTCCCCTGTACCTACCCCCCAGCACCTTAAACCTGTGTCCTCTCGTAGCAGCCATTTCCACCCTGGGAAAAAGCCTCTGAGAGTCCACCCGATCTATGCCTCTCAACATCTTATATACCTCTATTAGGTCTCCTTTCATCCTACGTCTCTCCAAGGAGAAGTGTGGATGAAGTTTTGGTAGTGTAGATGAACAGAGAGATCTTGGTGTCCATGTGCATAGATCCCTGAAAGTTGGCACCCAGGTTGATAGGGTTGTTAAGAAGGCGTACGGAGTGTTAGCTTTTATTGGTAGAGGGATTGAGTTTCGGAGTCCGGAGGTCATGTTGCAACTGTACAAGCTCTGGTGCGGCCACACTTGGAGTATTGCGTACAGTTCTGGTCGCCGCATTATAGGAAGGATGTGGAAGTGTTGGAAAGGGTGCAGAGGAGATTTACCAGGATGTTGCCTGGTATGGTGGGAAGATCTTATGAGGAAAGGCTGAGGGACTTGAGGTTGTTTTCGTTAGAGAGAAGGAGGTTAAGAGGTGACTTAATAGAGGCATATAAGATGATCAGAGGATTAGATAGGGTGCATAGTGAGAGCATTTTTCCTCGGATGGTGATGGCTAACACAAGGGGACATAGCTTTAAATTGAGGGGTGAGAGATATAGGACAGATGTTAGAGGTAGGTTCTTCACTCAGAGAGTAGTAAGGGCGTGGAATGCCCTGCCTGCAGCAGTAGTGGACTCGCTAACATTAAGAGCATTCAAATGGTTATTGGATAAATATATGGATGATATTGGAATAGTGTAGATTAGAGGGGCTTTAGATTGGTTTCACTGGTCGGCGCAACATCGAGGGCCGAAGGGCCTGTACTGTGCTGTAATGTTCTATGTTCTATGATTGGGGGCAGCACGGTGGCATAGCGGTTAGCACTGCTGCCTCACAGCGCCAGGGAGCCGGGTTCGATTCCCGGCTTTGGTCACTGTCTGTACAGAGTCTGCACATTCTCCCCGTGTCTGCGTGGGTTTCCTCCGGGTGCTCCGGTTTCCTCCCACAGTCCAATTAGGTGGATTGGCCATGCTAAAGTGTCCCTTAGTGTCCAAGGATGTGCAGGTTAGGTGGATTGGCCATGTTAAAGTGTCCCTTAGTGTCCAAAGATGTGCAGGTTAGGTGGATTGGCCATGCTAAATTGCCTTTTATTGTCCAAAGATGTGGGGGTTAGGTGGATTGGCCATGCTAAATTGCCCCTTAGTATCCAAAGATGTGCAGGTTAGGTGGATTGGCCATGCTAAAGTGTCCCTTAGTGTCCAAAGATGTGCAGGTTAGGTGTATTGGCCATGCTAAATTGCCCCTTAGTGTCCAAAGATGTGTAGGTTAGGTGGATTGGCCATGCTAAATTGCCTTTTATTGTCCAAAGATGTGCAGGTTAGGTGGATTGGCCATGCTAAATTGCCTTTTATTGTCCAAAGATGTGCAGGTTAGGTGGATTGGCCATGCTAAAGTGTCCCTTAGTGTCCAAAGATGTGCAGGTTAGGTGTATTGGCCATGCTAAATTGCCCCTTAGTGTCCAAAGATGTGTAGGTTAGGTGGATTGGCCATGCTAAATTGCCTTTTATTGTCCAAAGATGTGCAGGTTAGGTGGATTGGCCATGCTAAATTGCCTTTTATTGTCCAAAGATGTGCAGGTTAGGTGGGTTGGCCATGCTAAATTGCCTTTTATTGTCCAAAGATGCGCAGGTTAGGTGGATTGGCCATGCTAAATTGCCCCTTCGTGTCCAAAGAGACACACACACACAGAGACACACACACACACAGAGACACACACACACAGAGACACAGACACACACAGAGACAGGCACACACAGAGACAGACACACACAGAGACAGAGACACACACACAGAGACACACACACAGAGACACACACACAGAGACACACACACAGAGACACACACACAGAGACACACACACAGAGACACACACACAGAGACACACACAGACACACACACACAGACACACACACACAGACACACACACACAGACACACACACACAGACACACAGCAATGTGGTCGACAAAGCGAGATGCTGAGTTCAAGGGCAATTAGGCTTGGGCAATAAATTCTGGACCTTGTCCAGCGGTGCCCCCACATCCGATGAACAAATTTAAAAGCCAGACGGGACAACAGGCGGGATGAGGGAGCTACCCAGAAGGGTTCGGGAACCGTCAACAGCTGCAGCGGAGAAGCTATGGGAAGGCTCCAGTCACATCTGGCAGGGAGGAACGGCGCGACACAGGTGTGAGCCAGATGTGCTTGCTTTGGACTGGAGGGAGCGCAGACGGGGCCAGGGAAGGCGAGCAGACCAACTGAAACCAGCACGAGCCTCGGCTTTGGAGGAAACAGTAAGTGGGGAACAGGACTGGCAGTGCGAGGGGGGGGGGCCTGAAAAAACACACTAGCTGCGGCTTTAGGGCTTCAACACAGTCTCCTAGACAGGGGCTAAAGGTGGAATGCAGTTTTTAAAGTTTATATATTCGTGTCACGAGTAAGGCTTACATTGACACCGCAATGAAGTTACTGCGAGAATCCCACTAGTCGCCCACACTCCTGTTCGGGTTACACTGAGGGAGAGTTTAGCACCCTAACCAGCACGGTCTTTCAGACTGTGGGAGGAAACCGGAGCACCCGGAGGAAACCCACGCAGACACGGGGAGACTCCACACAGACAGTGACCCGAGCCGGGAATCGAACCCGGGACCCTGGCGCTGTGGGGCAGCGGTGTTAACCCGCTGTGCCGTCATGCCATACTCAGTCACAGGGAACGTTCCAAGCAGGCGCTGCTAAGGTGAGCAAACTGGCCCAGATATCGTCTCTGAGGGATCGGCACTCCGATCCACACCGTGTCCCCCCACTCTCCACCCCTACCCGCACTTATCGAGGGCTCCACCAACCGCAGCGTGAGTGTCCGAGGGAGAATGTCGAATGTTGTGCTGCAGACTTCAATCACTTGAATCCCAGCTGACAAATTATCCATCGCCACCTCCCAAGCATTGGCCGGGGCAGGGAGCTGGGACTTGTGCCCGTTATGCCTGACCGTAACGTCAGTGAGGCAGGGTGGCACAGCGGGTTAGCGCTGCTGCCTCACGGCGCCAGGGACCCGGGTTCGATTCCCGGCTCGGGTCACTGTCTGTGTGGAGTCTGCACGTTCTCCCCGTGTCTGCGTGGGTTTCCTCCGGGTGCTCCGGTTTCCTCCCACAGTCCGAAAGATGTGCAGGTTAGGTGGATTGGCCGTGCTAAATTGCCCCTTAGTGTCCAAAGATGTGCAGGTTAGGTGGATTGGCCATGCTAAATTGCCCCTTAGTGTCCACAGATGTGCAGGTTGGGTGGATTGGCCATGCTAAATTGCCCCTTAGTGTCCACAGATGTGCAGGTTGGGTGGATTGGCCATGCTAAATTGCCCCTTAGTGTCCAAAGATGTGCAGGTTGGGTGGATTGGCCATGCTAAATTGCCCCTTAGTGTCCAAAGATGTGCGGGTTAGGTGGATTGGCCATGGTAAACGTGCCACGGGGATAAGGTGGGGGTATGACACTCTTTCAGAGAGTCAGTGCAGACTGAAGGGGCTGAATGGCCTCCTGCTGGGATTCTATGAGTCACAAAGAGGGATGGGTGGCTGACGAGGTGCCAATCAGACAAAGGTCTGGCGCAGTGGGTTAGCACTGCTGCCTCACAGCGCCAGGGTCCCGGGTTCGATTCCCGGCCTTGGGTCACTGTCTGTGCGGGGTCTGCACGTTCTCCCCGTGTCTGCGTGGGTTTCCTCCCGCAGTCTGAAAAAGACCCGCTGGTTGGGGTGCGTTGGCCGTGCTCAGAGCTGTTTTCAGCTCAAAGTCTGGAGACACAATGATTTCACCGTGAGGGAAAACCTTCCTCTCATGGCGCCTGCAGTCAGCTCAGGGGACACAGGGGAGGGAGTTCAGTGCACAGCTCCCTGCACTAATAGAGGGCCCAGCACTGGCAGCGTCTTCCTTTTGAGTAACTCAGGGAGGAGGTTCCTTACCCGGCCAGCCGGTCCGAGAGCAGGAAGTTCAGCTGAATGTTCTCCACAAGCGGCCCTTTCATCTCCTCCACCACCTTAAACACTCGCTTAAAGTTATCGAACTGGAGGGAGAGAGAGTGAGAGAGAGGGGGAGGGAGAGGAGGGAGGGAGTGAGGGGGAGGGGGAGGGAGTGAGGGAGAGGGGGACGGAGTGAGGGAGAGGGAGTGAGGGAGAGGGGGACGGAGTGAGGGAGAGGGGGAGGGAGTGAGGGAGAGGGGGAGGGAGTGAGGGAGAGGGGGACGGAGTGAGGGAGAGGGAGTGAGGGAGAGGGGGACGGAGTGAGGGAGAGGGAGTGAGGGAGAGGGGGACGGAGTGAGGGAGAGGGGGACGGAGTGAGGGAGAGGGAGTGAGGGAGACGGGGAGGGAGTGAGGGAGAGGACGAGGGAGTGAAGGGGAGGGGGAGGGAGTGAGGGAGAGGGGGAGGGAGCGAGGGGGAGGGAGCGAGGGAGAGGGGGAGGGAGCGAGGGAGAGGGGGAGGGAGCGAGGTAGAGGGGGAGGGAGCGAGGGAGAGGGGGAGGGAGCGAGGGAGAGGGGGAGGGAGCGAGGGAGAGGGGGAGGGAGCGAGGGAGAGGGGGAGGGAGCGAGGGAGAGGGGGAGGGAGCGAGGGAGAGGGGGAGGGAGCGAGGGAGAGGGGGAGGGAGCGAGGGAGAGGGGGAGGGAGCGAGGGAGAGGGGGAGGGAGCGAGGGAGAGGGGGAGGGAGCGAGGGAGAGGGGGAGGGAGCGAGGGAGACGGGGAGGGAGCGAGGGAGACGGGGAGGGAGCGAGGGAGACGGGGAGGGAGCGAGGGAGACAGGGAGGGAGCGAGGGAGACGGGGAGGGAGCGAGGGAGACGGGGAGGGAGCGAGGGAGACGGGGAGGGAGCGAGGGAGACGGGGAGGGAGCGAGGGAGACGGGGAGGGAGCGAGGGAGACGGGGAGGGAGCGAGGGAGACGGGGAGGGAGCGAGGGAGACGGGGAGGGAGCGAGGGAGACGGGGAGGGAGCGAGGGAGACGGGGAGGGAGCGAGGGAGACGGGGAGGGAGCGAGGGAGACGGGGAGGGAGTGAGGGAGACGGGGAGGGAGTGAGGGAGACGGGGAGGGAGTGAGGGAGACGGGGAGGGAGTGAGGGAGACGGGGAGGGAGTGAGGGAGACGGGGAGGGAGTGAGGGAGACGGGGAGGGAGTGAGGGAGACGGGGAGGGAGTGAGGGAGACGGGGAGGGAGTGAGGGAGACGGGGAGGGAGTGAGGGAGGGAGTGAGGGAGAGGGGGAGGGAGTGAGGGAGTGGGGGAGGGAGTGAGGGGGAGGGGGAGGGAGTGAGGGGGAGGGAGTGGGGGAGGGGGAGGGAGTGAGGGAGGGAGTGAGGGAGAGGGGAGGGAGTGAGGGAGAGGGGAGGGAGTGAGGGAGAGGGGGAGGGAGTGAGGGAGGGAGTGGGGGAGTGAGGGAGGGAGTGGGGGAGAGGGGGAGGGAGTGAGGTGGAGGGAGTGAGGGAGAGGGGGAGGGAGTGAGGGGGATGGAGTGAGGGAGAGGGGGAGGGAGTGAGGGAGACAGGGAGGGAGTGAGGGAGACAGGGAGGGAGTGAGGGAGACGGGGAGGGAGTGAGGGAGAGGGGGAAGGAATGAGGGAGGGGGAGGGAGTGAGGTGGAGGGAGTGAGGGAGAGGGGAGGGAGTGAGGTGGAGGGAGTGAGGGAGAGGGGGAGGGAGTGAGGGGGATGGAGTGAGGGAGGGGGGAGGGAGTGAGGGAGAGGGAGTGAGGGACAGGGGGAGGGAGTGAGGGAGAGGGAGTGAGGGACAGGGGAGGGAGTGAGGGAGAGGGGGAGGGAGTGAGGGAGAGGGAGTGAGGGAGAGGGGGAGGGAGTGAGGGAGAGGGGGAGGGAGTGAGGGAGAGGGGGAGACAGGGGGAAACAGACAGAGAGAAAAGATGACGCACTGTTAAAGCATGAAGGTTAAACACATTCCTCCACCCTCTATCGATCTGTTCCCACCCACACCCACTGATCCTTCCAACACTCCCCGTGGGAGTGAGTCCCACATTCTCCCCCACTCCCCCCGTGGGAGCGAGTCCCACATTCTCCCCCACTCCCCCCGTGGGAGCGAGTCCCACATTCTCCCCCACTCCCCGTGGGAGCGAGTCCCACATTCTCCCCCACTCCCCCCGTGGGAGCGAGTCCCACATTCTCCCCCACTCCCTGGGTAAACAGGTTTCTCCTGAATCCGCCATTATGACTGTCTTATATTGACAGCTCCGCGTTCTAGACTCCCCCCACCAATAACATAGAACATAGAACAGTACAGCACAGAACAGGCCCTTCGGCCCACGATGTTGTGCCGAGCTTTATCTGAAACCAAGATCAAGCTATCCCACTCCCTATCATCCTGGTGTGCTCCATGTGCCTATCCAAGAACCGCTTAAGTGTTCCTAAAGTGTCTGACTCCACTATCACTGCAGGCAGTCCATTCCACACCAGTGGAACAATCTTCGCTCGGGAGGCCCCGTGAGGGAAAGAGCCACATCCTGATACGGCCTTTGTTGGCGGCCCGGTGGGTTAGCACTGCTGCCTCACAGCGCCAGGGACCCGGGTTCGATTCCCGGCTCGGGACACTGTCTGTGTGGAGTCTGCACATTCTCCCCGTGTCTGCGTGGGTTTCCTCCGGGTGCTCCAGTTTCCTCCCACAGTCCGAAAGACGTGCTGGTTAGGGTGCTAAATTCTCCCTCAGTGTAACCCGAACAGGCGCCGGAGTGTGGCGACTGGGGGGGATTTTCACAGTAACTTCATTGCAGTGTTAACGTAAGCCTACTTCACTTTGAACTCATTCCCCCGCCTCATGAGGAGGGAACCTCCCTCCAGCCTCACATCTCTCCGGGGTGTGCACGCCCCTCCAATTCTGGCCTCTTCTCCACTTACACCTTTCGCCGCTCCACCATTGGCAGCCATGCCTGGGTTCCCAAGCTCTGGAATTCCCTTCCTAAACCTCTCCCGCCTCCATTACGACGCTCCTCTTTGACCGAGACTTTGCCCCTAATATCTGCGAATGTGGCTTGGGGGGGGCAGGGGGGGTTGTAATCCTCCTGTGAAACACCTTGGGGGAGGCTTCCTAATGTTAAAGGTGCTATATAAATGTAACTTGTGGTTGTTGATGGATGTAATCCCTCAGGTCTGTTATCATCGTGGTAAATTTTTGGTTGGACCGTTCCCATATTGACAGAGAGGCCAGAGCTCCCAGAGCGAGCGAAACAAGGTTTCGCACTTCAATTACTTACTCTTCTTCAAGCTGGGCGAGGGGTTCTTAAACAAGACCATCGGTGAACACTGGCCACTAACTGAGCCAAGCAGGACATTAAAGACCATAAGACATAGGAGCAGAATTAGGCCACTCGGCCCATCGAATCTGCTCCGCCATTCCCAGTCATGGCTGATATTTCCCTCATCCCCATTCTCCTGCCTTTTCCCCATAACCCCTGATCCCCTTATTAGTGGGCGGCACGGTGGTACAGTGGGTTAGCACTGCTGCTTCACAGCTCCAGGGACCTGGGTTCGATTCCCGGCTTGGGTCGCTGTCTGTGCGGAGTTTGCACATTCTCCTCGTGTCTGCGTGGGTTTCCTCCGGGTGCTCCGGTTTCCTCCCACACTCCAAAGATGTGCGGGCTAGGTTGATTGGCCATGCTAAATTGCCACTTAGTGTCCCGGGATGCGTAGGTTAGAGGGGTTAGTGGGTGGATATGTGGATAGGGCCTGGGTGGGATTGTGGTTGGTGCAGACTCGATGGGCCGAATGGCCTCTTTCTGCACTGTAGGATTCTATGATCAAGAACCTATCTATCTCTGTCTTAAAGACACTCAATGACCCGGCCTCCTCTGTGGCAACGAGTTCCACAGATTCACCCACCCTCTGGCTGAAGAAATTCCTCATCTCGGTTTTAAAAGGAGCGTCCCTTCACTCTGAGGTTGTGCCCTCGAGTTCTAGTCTCTCCCGCGATTGGAAACATCCTCTCCACGTCCACTCTATCCAGGCCTCTCAGTATTCTGTAAGTTTCAATAAGATCCCCCCCTCATCCTTCGAAACTCCAACGAGTACAGACCCAGAGTCCTCAACCATTCCTCTTACGACAAGCTCTTCATTCCAGGGATCATTCTTGTGAACCTCCTCTGGACCCTTTCCAAGGCCAACACATCCTTCCTTAGATACGGGTCTGAAAACGGCTCACAATACTCCAAATGGGGTCTGACCAGAGCCTTATACAGCCTCAGAAGTACATCATCTTGTATTCTAGCCCTCTCGACATGAATGCTAACATTGCATTTGCCTTCCTAACTGCCGACTGAACCTGCACGTTAACCTTAAGAGAATCTTGAACCAGGACTCCCAAGTCCCTTTGGGCTTCAGATTCCCAAAGTCTTTCCCCATTTAGAAAACAGTCTACACCTCTATTCCTCCTTCCAAAGTGCGTAACCTCACACTTTCCCACGTTGTATCCCCTCTGCCACTTCTTTGCCCACTCTCCTAACCTGTCCAAGTCCTTCTGCAGCCCCGCCCCCATTTCCTCAACACTACCTGTCCCTCCACATGTAGAATCCCGACAGTGCAGAAGGAGGCCATTTGGCCCATCGAGTCTGCACCGACCACAATCCCACCCAGGCCCTATCCTCACAACCTCATGCACTTACCCTAGCTAGTCCCCCTGACACTAAGGGGCAATTTAAGACGGCCAATCCATCTAACTGGCACATCTTTCGGACTGTGGGAGGAAACCGGAGCACCCGGAGGAAACCCACGCAGGCACGGGGGGAGAACGTGCAGACTCCGCACAGACAGTGACCCAAGCCGGGAATCGAACCTGTGTCCCTGGCGCTGTGAGGCAGCAGTGCTAACCCACTGTGCCACCGTGCCGCCTTTGTATCACCCGCAAAGGCCTGCTTCCAACATGCTGTCAGTATGAATGCATACTTCAGATGCGAGGCAGGTCTGGTGGAAGAGACTGCCCCCTACCTGTCTCCGACAACTCTTCAATGTGATTGCTGTTTTCGCACTGACGTCATCCAGGTCCTTCTTAGTCCCTTTGGATAGTTTCTTCCCCAGCACCTCTCGCACAAACGGCTCGTCAAATGTATAGTACCTGCCAAAGCCAATGTATTCAAATTATTCTCATTTACACCAAGACACCTCCATAGGTACAGCACGGGGTTAGATACAGAGTAAAGCTCCCTCTACACTGTCCCCCATCAAACACTCCCAGGACAGGTACAGCACGGGGTTAGATACAGAGTAAAGCTCCCTCTACACTGTCCCCCATCAAACACTCCCAGGACAGGTACAGCACAGGGTTAGATACAGAGTAAAGCTCCCTCTACACTGTCCCCCATCAAACACTCCCAGGACAGGGTACAGACGGGGTTAGATACAGAGTAAAGCTCCCTCTACACTGTCCCCCATCAAACACTCCCAGGACAGGTACAGCATGGGGTTAGATACAGAGTAAAGCTCCCTCTACACTGTCCCCCATCAGACACTCCCAGGACAGGTACAGCACGGGGATAGACACAGAGTAAAGCTCCCGCTACACTGTCCCCATCAAACACTCCCAGGACAGGGACAGCACGGGGTTAGATACAGAGTAAAGCTCCCTCTACACTGTCCCCCATCAAACACTCCCAGGACAGGTACAGCACGGGGTTAGATACAGAGTAAAGCTCCCTCTACACTGTCCCCCATCAAACACTCCCAGGACAGGGACAGCACGGGGTTAGATACAGAGTAAAGCTCCCTCTACACTGTCCCCATCAAACACTCCCAGGACAGGTACAGCATGGGGTTAGATACAGAGTAAAGCTCCCTCTGCACTGTCCCCATCAAACACTCCCAGGACAGGTATAGCACGGGGTTAGATACAGAGTATAGCTCCCTCTACGCTGTCCCCCATCAAACACTCCCAGGACAGGTATAGCACAGGGTTAGATAGAGAGTAAAGCTCCCTCTACACTGTCCCCCCATCAAACACTCCCAGGACAGGTACAGCACGGGGTTAGATACAGAGTAAAGCTCCTGCTGCACTGTCCCCCATCAAACACTCCCAGGACAGGTACAGCACGGGGTTAGATACAGAGTAAAGCTCCCGCTACATTGTCCCCCATCAAACACTCCCAGGACAGGTACAGCACGGGGTTAGATACAGAGTAAAGCTCCCTCTACACTGTCCCCCATCAAACACTCCCAGGACAGGTACAGCACGGGGTTAGATACAGAGTAAAGCTCCCTCTACACTGTCCCCCATCAAACACTCCCAGGACAGGAACAACATGGGGTTAGATACAGAGTAAAGCTCCCTCTACACTGTCCCCCATCAAACACTCCCAGGACAGGTACAGCACGGGGTTAGGTACAGAGTAAAGCTCCCTCTACACTGTCCCCCCCAACAAACACTCCCAGGACAGGTACAGCACGGGGTTAGATACAGAGTAAAGCTCCCTCGACACTGTCCCCCCCAACAAACACTCCCAGGACAGGTACAGCACGGGGTTAGATACAGAGTAAAGCTCCCTCTACACTGTCCCAATTAAACACTCCCAAGACAGGTACAGCACGGGGTTAGATACAGAGTAAAGAACAAAGAACAGTACAGCACAGGAAACAGGCCCTTCGGCCCTCCAAGCCTGTGCCGCTCCTTGGTCCAACTCGACCAATCGTTTGTATCCCTCCATTCCCAGGCTGCTCATGTGACTATCCAGGTAAGTCTTAAACGATGTCAGCGTGCCTGCCTCCACCACCCTACTTGGCAGCGCATTCCAGGCCCCCACCACCCTCTGTGTAAAAAAACATCCCTCTGATATCTGAGTTATACTTCGCCCCTCTCACCTTGAGCCCATGACCCCTCGTGATCGTCACCTCCGACCTGGGAAAAAGCTTCCCACTGTTTACCCTATCTATACCCTTCATAATCTTGTACACCTCTATTAGATCTCCCCTCATTCTCCGTCTTTCCAAGGAGAACAACCCCAGTCTACCCAATCTCTCCTCATAGCTAAGACCCTCCATACCAGGCAACATCCTGGTAAACCTTCTCTGCACTCTCTCCAATGCCTCCACGTCCTTCTGGTAGTACGGCAACCAGAACTGGACGCAGTACTCCAAATGTGGCCTAACCAGCGTTCTATACAGCTGCATCATCAGACTCCAGCTTTTATACTCTATACCCCGTCCTATAAAGGCAAGCATACCATATGCCTTCTTCACCACCTTCTCCACCTGTGTTGCCACCTTCAAGGATTTGTGGACTTGCACACCTAGGTCCCCAAAGCTCCCTTTACACTGTCCCCCCCATCAAACACTCCCAGGACAGGTACAGCACAGGGTTAGATACAGAGTAAAACTCCCTCTACACTGTCTCCCATCAAACACTCCCAGGACAGGTACAGCACGGGGTTAGATACAGAGTAAAACTCCCTCTACACTGTCCCCATCAAACACTCCCAGGACAGGTACAGCACGGGGTTAGATACAGAGTAAAGCTCCATCTACACTGTCCCCATCAAACACTCCCAGGACAGGTACAGCACGGGGTTAGATACAGAGTAAAGCTCCCTCTACACTGTTCCCCATCAAACACTCCCAGGACAGGTACTGCACGGGGTTAGATACAGAGTAAAGCTCCCTCTACACTGTCCCCATCAAACACTCCCAGGACAGGTACAGCACGGGGTTAGATACAGAGTAAAGCTCCCTCTACACTGTTCCCCATCAAACACTCCCAGGACAGGTACAGCACGGGGTTAGATACAGAGTAAAGCTCCCTCTACACTGTCCCCATCAAACACTCCCAGGACAGGTACAGCACGGGGTTAGATACAGAGTAAAGCTCCCTCTACACTGTCCCCATCAAACACTCCCAGGACAGGTACAGCACGGGGTTAGATACAGAGTAAAGCTCCCTCTACACTGTTCCCCATCAAACACTCCCAGGACAGGTACAGCACGGGGTTAGATACAGAGTAAAGCTCCCTCTACACTGTCCCCATCAAACACTCCCAGGACAGGTACAGCACGGGGTTAGATACAGAGTAAAGCTCCCTCTACACTGTTCCCCATCAAACACTCCCAGGACAGGGACAGCACGGGGTTAGATACAGAGTAAAGATCTCTCTTCACTGTTCCCCATCAAACACTCCCAGGACAGGTACAGCACGGGGTTAGATACAGAGTAAAGCTCCCTCTACACTGTCCCCCATCAAACACTCCCAGGACAGGTACATCCTATTTGAATCCGGTTCGGGCAGCTTACTTTTCTATTAACATCGACTGCATTGGTGGGGGGATCTGGAACAGCAGCTGGTTGATCAGCTTTGGGGGGCTGTGCAGCAGCCGTTCCAACATCTGGAAGGCCCGGTAATGATCCATCGTGTCGCTCTCCAAAACATCTGGCGTGGTCTCAGTCTGCTCCAAGATCCCACTCTGGATGCGATACGTGACAGCGTCACTCACTGAAACACAGACAACGCAGCGAGTGAAATGAACGGAGATGCAAGATCTCGAATCCCCAATCACCCACTCCCCCACCTCACTCAAACCTCTTTCCTTTCCCAAACCCCGTCTAAAAATGCGGAATGATATTCTCCGCTGGTTTGGACTGTACGGCAACTTAACCATCCCCTCAGAATCCCTCTGGGGCAGACACGGTGGTTAGCGCTGCTGCCTCACAGTGTCGGGGAACCCAGGTTCGATTCCCGGCTCGGCTCACTGTCTGTGTGGAGTCTGCACGTTCTCCCGGTGTCTGCGTGGGTTTCCTCCAGGTGCTCCGGTTTCAAAGAACAAAGAAAATTACAGCACAGGAACAGGCCCTTCGGCCCCTCCAAGCCTGCACCGACCATGCTGCCCGACTGAACTAAAACCCCCTACCCTTCCGGGGACCGTATCCCTCTATTCCCATCCTATTCATGTATTTGTCCAAACGCCCCTTAAAACTCACTATCGTATCCGCTTCCACTACCTCCCCCGGCAGCGAGTTCCAGACACCCACCACCCTCTGGGTAAAAAAAACTTGCCTCGTACATCTCCTTTAAACCTTGCCCCTTAAACCTGTGCCCCCTAGTAATTGACTCTTCCAACCTGGGAAAAAGCTTCTGACTATCCACTCTGTCCATGCCTCTCATAATCTTGTAGACTTCTATCAGGTCGCCCCCTCAACCTCCATCGTTCCAGTGAGAACAAACCAAGTTTCTCCAACCTCTCCTCATAGCTAATGCCCTCCATACCAGGCAACATCCTGGTAAATCTTTCCTCCCACAGTCCAGAGATGTGTGGGTTAGCTGGATTAGCCATACCAAATTGCCCCTTACTGTCGGGGGGATTAGCAGGGTAAATGCAGGGGTGACGGGGATAGGGCCTGGGTGGGATTGTTGTCGGTGCAGACTCGATGGGCCGAATGGCCTCCTTCTGCACTGTAGGGATTCTGTGATTCTATATGGAAGCTCCACATATTTCCAAGGATGGGGCCAGATGGGCTGAGGCAGATAGAGGTTCATAAACTGCGGTACAGATCCATTGGACTGAATGTCAGAACTGCATGGAAGATAGAGGGTAAACTATGACCTTTGATTTGATTTATTGTTACATGTACTGGGATACAGTGAAAAGTATTCTTTCCTGTGCGCTGTACAGACAAAACATACCGTTCATAGAGAAGGGAAGGAGAGAGTTCAGAATGTAGTGTTACAGTCATAGCTAGGGTGTAGAGAAATGGACTTCAGTAAGGCCTTTGACAAGGTCCCGCATGGGAGGTTAGTTTGGAAGGTTCAGTCGCAAGGTATACATGGGGAGGTAGTAAATTGGATTAGACACTGGTTCAATGGAAGAAGCCAGAGAGTGGTTGTGTAGGATTGCTTCTCTGAGTGGAGGCCTGTGACGAGTGGTGTGCCGCAGGGATCGGTGTTGGGTCCATTGTTGTTTGTCATCTATATCAATGATCTGGATGATAATGTGGTAAATTGGATCAGCAGGTTTGCTGATGATACAAAGATTGGAGGTGTAGTGGATAGTGAGGAAGGTTTTCAAAGCTTGCAGAGGGATTTGGACCAGCTAGAAAAATGGGCTGAAAAATGGCAGATGGAGCTTAATGCAGACAAGTGTGAGATATTGCACTTTGGAAAGACAAACCAAGGTAGAACATACAAGGTAAATGGTAGGACGCTGAAGAGTGCAGTAGAACAGAGGGATCTGGGAATACAGATATATAATTCCCTAAATGTGGCGTCACAGGTGGATAGGGTCATAAAGAGTGCTTTTGGTACATTGGCCTTTATAAATCAAAGTATTGAGTATAAGAGTTGGAATGTTATGGTGAGGTTGTATAAGATATTGGTGAGGCCGAATTTAGAGTTTTGTGTGCAGTTTTGGTCACCTAATTACAGGAAGGATGTAAATAAGATTGAAAGAGTGCAGAGAAGGTTTACAAGGATGTTGCCGGGACTTGAGAAACTGAGTTAGAGAGAAAGGTTGAATAGGTTGGGACTTTATTCCCTGGAGCGTAGAAGATTGAGGGGAGATTTGATAGAGGTGTATAAGATTTTGATGGGTATAGATAGGGTGAATGCAAGCAGGCTTTTTCCACTGAGGCTAGGGGAGAAAAAGACTAGAGGACATGGGTTAAGGGTGAAGGGGGAAAAGTTTAAAGGGAATATTAGGGGGGGCTTCTTCACACAGAGAGTGGTGGGAGTGTGGAATGAGCTGCCAGATGAAGTGGTGAATGCGGGCTCACTTTTAACATTTAAGAAAATCTTGGACAGGTTCATGGATGAGAGGGGTGTGGAGGGATATGGTCCAGGTGCAGGTCAGTGGGACTAGACAGAAAAATGGTTCGGCACAGACAAGAAGGGCCAAAAGGCCTGTTTCTGAGCTGTCATTTTCTATGGTTCTAAATATCAACTTAGTGCGAGGTAGGTCCATTCAAAAGTCTGACAGCAGCAGGGAAGAAGCTGTTCTTGAGTCGGTCGGTGCGTGACCTCAGACTTTTGTATCTTTTTCCCGATGGAAGAAGGTGGAAGAGAGAATGTCTGGGGTGCGTGGGGTCCTTGATTATGCTGGCTGCTTTTCCCCGAGGCAGCGGGAAGTGTAGACAGAGTCAATGGATGGGAGGCTGGGTTTGAGTGATGGATTGGGCTACATTCACGACCCTTTGTAGTTCCTTGCGGTCTTGGGCAGAGCAGGAGCCCCATACCAAGCTGTGATACAACCAGAAAGAATGCTTTCTATGGTGCAACTGTAAAAGTTGGTGAGAGTTGTAGCGGACATGCCAAATTTCCTTAGTCTTCTGAGAAAGTAGAGGCGTTGGTGGGGCTTTCTTAACCATTGTGTCGGCATGGGGGGGACCAGGACAGGTTACAGGTTAGTACTGCTGATTACAGGTTAACATTGCAAGATTGGGTTCACGGCTGGGGAGGGCGAAGGGATTTGGGTGGCTGTTGGTGACCCCGGGCCAGCGTACAGTTCGGGCGTTTCGCCGCGTGCCTCCTCATTCTCTTACCGGAATAGCCGTCCAGCCAGAGCTTATAAACATCCTTGTCGATCAGAGTCGTGTTTCCCACAAACACGTCCAGCTCCAGTGCCATGGTTCCCACACCACACAACCTCCCCGATGCACACACGCCGTAACCGGGGCCTGGCGTCCGCTGGTAACTATCGCCACGGCACCCAGCCACCGGTCTCCTCACTGACGTATCCCGTCCTGTCAGTGTGGGAACTGTCACCTTCCCCGACTGTCGAACCTCTTACTGAAGGTTAGAACCCATAAACCTGTTGGTGTGATAACAACTCCCACCCAGAGCCTGTCTCGACCCTTTGCACCTGTTACTATGGTTACTATCTCCTTCCCTCCCACTGTTACTGTGGTAACTAGCCCCCCAGATTCTGTTGCTGTGGTAACTACTCAGACCTGGTTACTATGCTAACGAGCCCCCCAGATCCTGTTACTATGGTAACTAGCCCCCGCGATCCTGTTACTATGGTAACTACCCCAGATCCTGTTCCTATGGTAACTAGCCCCCCAGATCCTGTTACTATGATAACTAGCCCCCAGATCCTGTTACTATGGTAACTAGCCCCCAGATCCTGTTACTATGGTAACTAGCTCCCCCAATCCTGTTACTATGGTAACTAGCCCCCAGGTCCTGTTACTATGGTAACGAACCCCCCAGATCCTGTTACTATGGTAACTAGCCCCCCCAATCCTGTTACTATGGTAACTAGCCCCCCCAGGTCCTGTTGGAGAGTTTAATGGTCTCTTTCCCCCCTCAGATGGTTTAAACCTCTCTCCTTGCCCCTGACGCTGGTTACTCTCTCTGGGGGGCGATTTGCAGCCACTCAAACACACTGACCCCCCCCCAACCCACAGCGAGCACTGCCGGGTCAGAGCGGCAACCAATCACAGAGCAGCGCCGCGCAACCGGTATCTTCCGGTACAGCAGCGGCCAATCGGAATGGAGCAGTGCCTTACGTCACAATGAGGACCCGCGCAGGCGCCGAACAGGCGGCGCCGAGAGGAGGCGGCAGCCGCTCGCCTGGCAACCCCATCCCCCAGCAACCCCATCCCCCTAGCAACCCCATCCCCCAGCAACCCCATCCCCCTAGCAACCCCATCCCCCAGCAACCCCATCCCCCAGGCAAACCCATCCCCCTAGCAGCCCCATCCCCCCAGGCAAACCCATCCCCCCAGCAACCCCATCCCCCAGGCAAACCCATCCCCCCTAGCAGCCCCATCCCCCCAGGCAAACCCATCCCCCCTAGCAACCCCATCCCCCCAGGCAAACCCATCCCCCCTAGCAACCCCATCCCCCAGGCAAACCCATCCCCCCTAGCAACCCCATCCCCCCAGCAACCCCATCCCCCCAGCAACCCCATCCCCCCTGGCATACCCATCCCCCCTGGCAAACCCATCCCCCTGGCAACCCCATCCCCCCTGGCAACCCCATCCCCCTGGCAACCCCATCCCCCTAGCAACCCCATCCCCCCTGGCAAACCCATCCCCCCTGGCAAACCCATCCCCCTGGTAACCTCATCCCCGAGCAACCCCATCCCCCCCCGGCAACCCCATCCCCCCCGGCAACCCCACCCCCCTGGCAACTTCATCCCCGAGCAACCCCATCCCCCCGGCAACTCCATCCCCCTGGCAACCTCATCCCCCCGGCAACCCCATCCCCCCCGGCAACCCCATCCCCCCAGCAACCCCATCCCCCTAGCAACCCCATCCCCCTGGCAACCCCATCCCCCTGGCAACCCCATCCCCTAGCAACCCCATCCCCCCGGCAACCCCATCCCCCCGGCAACCCCATCCCACTGGCAACCCCATCCCCCTGGCAATCCCATCCCCCAAGCAGCCCCATCCCTCTGGCAACCCCATCCCCCCAGCAACCCCATCCCCCTAGCAACCCCATCCCCCTGGCAACCCCATCCCCCTGGCAACCTCATCCCCTAGCAACCCCATCCCCCCGGCAACCCCATCCCCCTGGCAACCTCAGCCCACCCCCCTGGCAACCTCACCCCACCCCCCTGGCAACCTCATCCCATCCCCTGGCAACCCCATCCCCCTGGCAACCCCATCCCCCTGGCAACCCCATCCCCCCTGGCAACCCCATCCCCCTGGCAATCCCATCCCCCTGGCAACCCCATCCTCCTAGCAACCCCATCCTCCTAGCAACCCCCTCTCCCTGAAAATCGCATCCCCCTGGCAACCACATCCCCTTAGCAACCCCATTCCCCTGGCAACCCCATCCCCCTAGCAACCCCATCCCCCTAGCAACCCCATCCCCCTGGCAACCCCATCCTCCTGGCAACCCCATCACCCTGGCAAACCCATCCCCCTGGCAATCCCATCGCCCTGGCAACCCCATCGCCCTGGCAACCCCATCGCCCTGGCAACCCCGTCCCCCTGGCAACACCATCCCCTGGCAACCCCGTCCCCCTGGGAACCCCATCCCCTGCCAACCCCATCCCTGTAGCAACCTGAAGTGGGGAAAAACATAAAGGTGGATACCTAACACATAAAATGGCTGCCTGGCACATAAAAAGGTTACCTGGGAGAGAGACATTAAGCAGGCACTGACCTTTAGCGCAGACAGCTACTTGAAATTAAAACATGCAGGACAGACAGTTATTTAAAGTTAAACATGCAGGAATCAGATACTGCAGGAAGCCAGTCAGAGCTTGAGGCACTTTAAGATAAGGACAGACCTAGGACGATAAGGACTGATAAAGAGATTAGCCATAAATGGGAACAGGAATACATAAATGCAGGAAAACCAATTACTGTATGTACAGACCGAAACTAAGTCATTGATAGTCACTGAAAGAGGAAATGTATCCATTCTATGAAACAATGCAATGTTAAAAACCAATGTCTGTCTATGTCTGGCTGTAACGATGTGTTAAACTATCGATCCTACTCAGCTATAACGATGTGTTAAATGGCTAACGTCCGGACTATCCATTGACTGAAAAGTATAAAAATGAACCACTCCTAAAGTACTGCCTAAAGTACTGCAGAGTGCCAGTGCCTTTCTCCACAAAGCTTCGTTAAATAAAACTGTATTGTTGAAACCTCCAGTCTGACTCTGGTGGCAATTTTCCCACAACAATTGGGTAGTCGGCTAGGATCCTATTACTGGTAAGTTCCAGTCGATTGGCCATGATCGGAAAGCCGGGGTAGAGATCTGTGGGAGTCAGACAAGGTCAAGAATACAGTTTGAAAGGGGTTAAAGTTAAGGGGTATTTGTAGTAATAAGTATTGTTGTATACGGTATAGTGATAAGTACTAACTGCTGATAGTGATAAGTAACTGTGACTTGTGCCGACCGACAAGAGGACAAGGTAGTGCCTGTCTCCAACACCCAGCCTTAGACCGGTTGTTAAGAGGGGAAATCCCCCACGCGAAGGTCAGGAATTGAAGTGGGCATAGAGGCACCAAGGGCACTTAGGATTGTGAAGCACAAGTGGCAAAGGTCAGTTAACATCAAACTCTGTAGTGGTGAACAAACGCAGAGTTGCCATCTGATTGCATGAAAGTTTGTATAGTTGGGTACTGGACTGTTGGGTACGGAAAAGGAGCTGATCAACTCTGACCTAAACCGGACTCCGGTGGAGAAGCACATTGCCGAGGTGGTAATAGTGGAAGCCGTGAGTATAAATTGAAACCCTGAGACGGTAGTGAAATACGGTGCTGGAGTAGCAATAGTGGCCGAGGGTAGTGAAGTCCCTACGGTAGAGGGCACACTTTACTGGGGAGTAATCGTGGCCGTAGGGTGCCTAAAACACGTTGCCAAGGTGGCAATAGTGACAGGGGGGTAGTGAAGTCTGCAAAATGGCAGATAATGAAGTTAAAAGAGGATCTGTAGGTTCTCTCATTGAAGTGTACATGATAGACAGGCAAGCGTTAATAAAGAGGATGCAAAAGGATGGCTGGGATACTTCTCAGACCTCAGAGCAGCAGAGAAAGTGGATAGATAAAGAAAAGAGAAACAAGACAAAGAAGATAGAAGTATTATTAATACATCAGTTAGCTGGTCTAATTGAGCGAGTAGTCGCCTCTACTAAGAAGTGGAGAGAAGATAAGGAAAAGATTAGAGAATTAGAATCCCGAGTGAGGGAACTGGAGAAACAAAACCAAGTATTAGAAGAGAAGCAATGGAGAGGGGAAACTGTTCCTCTACCTCCTTATGAGTCCACACAACAGGGACCAACCGCTCCTCCAGAGGAGTGGGAAGCGCTAGAACACAACTTAGCGCCAGTAAGCCGAGGGGGAACAGATGCGCAGCCAAAGGCAAATTATAAACCCTTCACCCCAGGTGAGAGACAGCAGATAATGGCTTCCCTGGGTAAATTACATCCTAGAAGCGCAAACACTAAATTCTGGGAAGAATTAGACACAATCAGGGTAGGACACCAATTACACCTGAGAGACGTACACCAGCTGGTCAGGGCAGCCTGTCCAGCGGATAAGTGGAGGCAGGTAGCAGGTGGACCCGCCGCTCCTCCAGCACAGGATTATAGTGGGGGATGGTGGACACATGCAGTCGCCCTAACATCGGAGATAGATGCCCAACAGGCACCCTTCACCCAGTTTAAAGCAGAGATTCAGAGGGTATTAGGGAATGCTCCCACTAACTGGAGCAGAATTACCACGACCAAGCAGCTAAAAGGGGAAGGAGCTTCTGAATACGGAGAACAGTTGTTCCAGGTATATCAGGAGTGCTCAGGACAAGGGAAGCCAGGTCGAGGGGATCGAGCGTTCATCCAGGCTTTTAAGGATGGACTCTCTAGCGCTCACCTGGTCATCCTAAAAATGGGAGTGATTATGTCCCAAGATTACGATGAGTTGGTAGAGTGGGTTAGCGGCGTACCGGGAGAAGAGAAATCCCAGGCAAGAACAAGGCTAGAAAGAGTAGCAGCCTTCAGTAACGGGAATGGAACAAAATCTAAACTGACTTGCCACAATTGTGGCCGGCGAGGACACTTTGCGAGGGATTGCGGGGCTCCACGGAAAGGAAACAGATTTGGAAACAGTGGGAAACATTGCAGCCACTGTAATAAATATGGACACGCAGAAGCAGTGTGTTGGAATAAGCGTGGGAGACCCCTGACCCGATCCATGACCGCAGCAGAACCGGAGGAACCACAGGACCTCCGGGGTCAGCAAGATTGACGGTCTGCAGCCCCCATTCACAAGGGTAAGAAGGAGGGAAGGATTTACGTGTCAGCACTAGTAGGGGGCAGACAATGTGAGATGCTAGTGGACACAGGGGCATCCATATCTGTCACCGACCTACCCTTACCCACTACAAATAAAATGATTTACCTGACCGGGATAGGAGGGAACAAAACACCCGCCTACCTGAGCGAGACCACGTTAGGAGAGATAAATAATCTGTATATACCAATGAGGTTTTATGTGTGCAAAAATAACGAGGGTACAATAATGGGAAATGATCTGATGAAAGAATATGAGATTCTGATAGACTGTGGAAAGGGAGAATTAATCTGGCCAAGACAGGACGGTCGGAAAACTAGAATAGGGAAACTTACAAGTCACCTCGAAACTATTAAGGTGGCCACAGTCACCACCAGAAATTGGGAATTAGAGACAGGAGGGTTCGGAGCCATCTGTGCTTCCGTCCCCGGAGTATGGGCTAAAACAAAGTTAGATACCGGTTTGACTAAAACGGACCCAATAAAGGTACCGGGACCAGAGCATAAGCCACACCGACAATACCCAATAAAACCAGAGGCAGAGAAAGCTGTAGTGGAGAGATAGTTAAAGGGTTAGTGGAGAGGGGGTGATGCGCGACAATCAATCACGTGGAACAAGGCTTCAGTATTGAAGGCTTTTATTGTCTAACAATGGAACTAACTAACACGAATACACCAGTTCAGACTGAAGGGGTCCTGCCGGAGCAGAGGGTCTTATACCTCTCCTCCGGAGGCGGGGCCCCACCGGGATGTGCCATAATAACATTTACAACAGGTAAACACCCTAACCCAACAACATTGTACAACCCCCACAGTGACAACACCCTAGCCCAACAGTAACATAATAACAACCCCCAGTGGTAACCAACGATGGTTCACCACAGGGGGATTCTGAGAGAAACCACAAGCACCGCTAACTCCCCAACATGGCCAGTGAGCAAGCCTGACGGAAGCTATAGGACAGTAAGGTCAGGAAGGATTGACGGAGGTCTGTCCACGCAAGTGGCAGAACTAGTGGCACTCACACAGGCACTAGAGTTAGCTGAAGGTAAAACGGTGAACATCTATACAGATAGTCGTTATGCATTCGGAGTCATACATGACTACATGACAGCATGGGGAAGAAGAGGGTTCATAACCACGGGAGGGACCCCTATCAAGCACCAGCAAAGAATTGAGGCATTGTTGAGAGCTAGCGAGAGACCTCGAGAAGCCGCAGTAATCAAAATTAAAGCGCACCAGAAAGAGCCAGGAAGAGATAACCCGGACTGGTTAAATTTCAAAGGGAACCAAGCCGCAGATAGAGCGGCACAGTTAGCCTTAGGACAGGAGACAATTGGCGAGCTGCCAATAGCAGCAACAGAACAGACAGGAGACGAAATAGATATTCGGGACTTACATGAGGGTACCCCAAAGGAGGAAAAGGAGAAATGGGAAGCACAGGGAGCAGCCAAAGGGACTGATAACATTTGGAGATGGGAAGATAAGGTAATAGCACCAGAGTGCATACAAAACACCCTATTGGAGCTACATCATGGACTCTCACATGCGGGTAGAGAGGCCATGATAACCAGTATAGGAAAGGAATGGTGGTGGAAAGGAATGGGAAGAGATATAGCCCGACACTGTCACCGGTGCGTGACGTGCGCG
The DNA here is from genome assembly GCF_964213995.1 of Mustelus asterias. Taxonomy (NCBI): domain Eukaryota; kingdom Metazoa; phylum Chordata; class Chondrichthyes; order Carcharhiniformes; family Triakidae; genus Mustelus; species Mustelus asterias. The sequence goes on along the minus strand of NW_027591874.1, from coordinate 18,785 downwards.
CAACACAACCCTGGTAGACCCATAAAAATTAAGATGGGACACCAGCCGAGACCAAAGGGACCCTGGGAACATCTGCAAATAGATTTCACAGGGCCACTACCACAGTCCCACGGCAAAACCTATTGTCTGGTTATTATAGACCAGTTCACCAGGCGGGTAGAAGCGTTCCCTGCTACAAATTGTACTGCTACCACGGTGGCTAGGATATTGGCAGAAGAGGGAATCCCTAGATGGGGTGTACCCCTACAAATCGATTCGGACCAAGGGACGCACTTCACCGGAAAGGTGGTAAAAACAGTGTGCCAATTAATGGGGATAAAACAAAAATTTCACATCCCCTACCACCCACAGAGTTCTGGAATGGTGGAACGTATGAATAGAAGACTTAAGAATGCACTAGCTAGAGCCATACAAACATCGGGGGAAATGTGGACAGAGATATTGCCCACTATACTAATGAGATTACCACAAACCGGACAACCGGGTTAACCCCTTCTGAGCTAATGACAGGACGGGCGATGCAATTACCCGAAAGCATCATAACAGGTGGGACCGATGTAGGTCCACTAAAAGATAAAATCAGGAGATACGTTTTAGAACTAAGCACCCAACTAAAAGGGATGGGCAAATTGGTAAAAGACAATCAGGAAATAAAAGAGAGAGAGCTTGAAATGCTCCCTGACGTCCCAACAGCTGGAAGCCGCGTCCTAGTGAAAACACTACCTGACAAACCAGGGTTTGCACCAAAGTGGAATGGGCCATATGAAGTTATAATTAGTGGAGACGCCTGTGCCTGTCTAGACATAAGAGGGAAAGGGGTCTGGAAACATTGGACACAGCTAAAACTATACAAGGGAATAAATGAGTAACTGAATTAATGAACTAACAGAACTGCTTTCCTCAACACAGGCAAAGACTGCAAGCAAGAACAACTGGTGTGTGCGGGTTAATAGATAATATAACTTTTGGAGATTATATGAATTATAGTGTTAGGTTTGATATTCGATCGTTGCGAATATGTATGTAATCGCGTATGGAACTGTACTACTTTGCGTTGTCGCGACTGTAAATTTAACTGGATTGGAGGATAACTTGTTTTACAAAGCTCACATACATTTACACGGGAATCGAACTGTCTGTTACCCCTTAACACAATCGGTAGAAGCCCTATTTGTAGCCACCCCTGGGTGGACCCCTCATGACTTATATACTGTAGATACATCAGATACACCCTGTAAGGGACAAATTGGCAAATATAAAAGAGGTTTACAGGGGAGATGTGTGGGACTTGTAAACCCCACAGATCCTGTGTGCAGGGGGTTCCAACAGGTGGGAGGAAAAAGCTTGTTCAGATACCGCAAGCTATCCGCTTTGTTTTACGGGGCAGGGATGGGGATGTGCCTATGCCTTGGTCCCTAAGAATGATTCCTGCGTACAGACGCAGTGTGTCCGTCAACATTGTCGGGTTAATAAGGGACAGATTACTTGCACTTGTGATGAACAGAAATGTCTGAATATAACCGCAGGGAGACAGCTCATTTGTGGACAATGCAATGGAACTCACATAAGCTCAGACAAATGGACATACCCATTTGATACTTGCCAGGTGGTGGGATCAAACAGGGAGTCAAGTAAACCGAACAATTGGCAATATGAACAAACTCATAATCAAGACACTAAATGTTACTGGGCTAAGAAGGGGTATGTATTCCTCTTCAATGGTACCTACATGACAGAAACACCAAACCTCCCAAACCGTTTTGCAGTAGGAACAACAGGACCACTGACTGTTCCATGCCCTCAGAAGGGGCATATCCGGAGGAGAATAGTAACTCAGGTTATCAGCAAAGAATTCTGCGCTGACTGGGAAGCCCCGGGGCACAATGGGATCCTCACTGGGATATGGGTTCCTTGGAGCCTTATCTCTGGGGGGGGGGGGGCAGCAGGAGTGATTAGTGCAAAGAATAGGAATCATATTGTTTGTGGACTAACAGTCCTGGGAAACAGCACTTCAAAAGCACTGGAGGCTGTTAACCAAGAAATGGCTGAACTGAGATTATATACACAACAGACACGATACGCAGTGGACTATCGGTTAGCACAACAAGGGGGAGTGTGTACAATTATAGGCAATAAATGCATAACCCATGTCACAGACGAGTCTTATAACATTACACAAGTCATCAACAACATCAGAGAACAACTTGATAGCTTCAGACAGGGACCCAAGAAAGGAAGTAACTGGCTGGAATGGTTAGTAGGGGGGCCCTGGGAATCTTACTTATTACATGGATTGGTCATACTCATTTCAATTGTAATTGTCTGTTGTCTCATTGTTGGACGCCTAAAAGTCTGCTGCAAGGTTATGGTAACAAGAATTGTGCCAGGAGCCAGTGTATCCATCGAGGAAGAACCCATGATGAAGACACTAGAAGACATCAGAAGAAATGAAGAAGGAAAGAAGATTGACCTCGATATGTGAATGTATAATTGGATGGGCATAGGCACATCCCCATCCCTGCCCCGTAAAACAAAGCGGATAGCTTGCGGTATCTGAACAAGCTTTTTCCTCCCAATTATACATTATAATTGACCAAAAGTGGGGACTGAAGTGGGGAAAAACATAAAGATGGGGACCTAACACATAAAATGGCTGCCTGGCACATAAAAAGGTTACCTGGGAGAGAGACATTAAGCAGGCACTGACTTTTAGCGCAGACAGCTACTTGAAATTAAAACATGCAGGACAGACAGTTATTTAATGTTAAACATGCAGGAATCAGATACTGCAGGAAGCCAGCCAGGGCTTGAGGCACTTTAAGATAAGGACCTTGGGGTCCGGGTCCATAGGACTCTGAAATCGGCCCCGCAGATGGAGGAGGTGGTTAAGAAGGCGTATGGTGTGCTGGCCTTTATCAATCGAGGGATTGAGTTTAGGAGTCCGGGGATAATGATGCAGCTATATAAGACCCTCGTCAGACCCCACTTGGGGTACTGTGCTCAGTTCTGGTCGCCTCAGTACAGGAATGATGTGGAAAAGATTGAAAGGGTGCAGAGGAGATTTACAAGGATGTTGCCTGGATTGAGTGGCATGCCTTATGAGGATAGGCTGAGGGAGCTCGGTCTTTTCTCCTTGGAGAGACGTAGGATGAGAGGAGACCTAATAGAGGTGTATAAGATGTTGAGAGGCATAGATCGGGTGGACTCTCAGAGGGTTTTTCCCAGGGTGGAAATGTCTGCTACGAGAGGACACAGGTTTAAGGTGCTGGGGGGGGGGGGGGGTAGGTACAGGGGAAAAGTTAGGGGTAAGTTTTTCACACAGAGGGTGGTGGGCGAGTGGAATCGGCTGCCGCCAGTGGTGGTGGAGGCAAACTCAATAGGGTCTTTTAAGAAACTCCTGGATGGGTACATGGAGCTTAATAGGATGGAGGGTTATAGGTAGGTCTAAAAGGTAGGGACGTATTCGGCACAACTTGTTTGACGAAGGGCCTGTTTGTGCTGTAGTTTTTCTATGTTTCTAAGATAAGGACAGACCCGGGACAATAAGGACTGATAAAGAGATTAGCCATAAATGGGAACGGGAATACATAAATGCAGGAAAACCAATTACTGTGTGTATAGACCGAAACTAAGTCATTGATAAGTCACTGAAGGAGGAAATGTATCCATTCTATGAAACAATGCAATGTTAAAAGCCAATGTCTGTCTATGTCTGGCTGTAACGATGTGTTAAACTATGATCCTACTCAGCTATAACGATGTGTTAAATGGCTAATGTCCGGACTAGCCATTGCCTGAAAAGTATAAAAATGAACCACTCCTATTGTATCATTGAGGGAAGGTAGCTGCTAAAATACTGCGGAGAGCCAGTGCCTTTCTCCACGAAGCTTCATTAAATAAAACTGTATTGTTGAACCTCCAGTCTGACTCCGGTGGCAATTTTCCTACAACACAACCTCATTGCCCTGACAACTCCATTGCCCTGGCAACCCCATCCCACTGGCAACCGCGTCCCCCGGCAACCCCATCCCCCTAGCTGATGACCCATTGTGGGGAAAACCCATCTGGTTCCCTTTAGGGACGGAAATCTGCCGTCCTTACCCCGGTCTGGCCTACATGTGACTCCAGAGCCACAACAACGGGCAGCACGGTGGCACAGTGGTCCACTGCTGCCTCACAGCGCCAGGGACCCGGGTTCGATCCCAGCCTCGTGTGACTGTCCGTGTGGAGTTTGTACATTCTTCCCCGAGTCTTTGTGGGTTTTCTCCGGATGCTCTGGTTTCCTCCTACACTCCAAAAGGTGTGCGGTGAATTGGTCATGCTAAATTAGCCCTCAGTGTCCCGAGATTAGCGGGGTAAATACATGGGGTTACGGGGATAGGGCCTCGGTAAAATGCTCTGTCAGAGAGTCGGTGCAGACTCGATGGGCTGAATGGCCCTCTCTTGCACTGGAGGGATCAAAGAACAAGGAAAATTACAGTACAGAAACAGGCCCTTTGGCCCTCCAAGCCTGCACCGACCATGCTGCCTGACTGAACTAAAACCCCCTACCCTCCCGGGGACCATGTCCCTTTATTCCCATCCTATTCATGTATTTGTCAAGACGCCCCTTAAAAGTCATGATTGTATCTGCTTCCACTACCTCCCCCGGTAACGAGTTCCAGGCACCCACCACCCTCTGTGTAAAAAAACTTGCCTCGTACATCTCCTTTAAACCTTGCCCCGCACACCTTAAACCTGTGCCCCCGAGTAATTGACTCTTCCACAGGGAAAAAGGTTCTGACTATAATTCCTATAATTTCTATAATCCTGTCATTCTATATCCCGTAATTCTAATGTAGTTGACTCTCAACTACCCTCCAAGGGCAACTAGGGATGGGCAATAAATGCTGGGCCCAGCCAGCGACGCCCATGTCCCACGAATGAATACAGAAAAACACGGTTTGGAATATACGGCAAGAGGGACTTTAAGAGGCGTTTGGCCAAGCAGGAGCAGAGGAATCTGGAGAAGTTGCGAAACAGGGAATCTCCCTCTCCCTGGGAAAAGGTACAGCACCCGGTTCAAGAAGTCAGCGGACCCAACGAGCTGAGATCTTCAACACCCTCACCACTTGCCTGCTGCTAGGAACCAGTTCACTTGAATCAGCCTCGACGTTTCATAATCTACACCTCAAAGACAGGCAAGGATGTCCAACGCTATACTCTTTTATCTTTTATTTGGGCTCTTAGTTCAGATAAATGCGTGATGTTGCGTCCTTTCTTTTAATTCCTTGGGTGAACTGAAGTCTAAACTTGCTCGTCCTAAGACTCAAGAAAGCCCCCTTGATTGGTTCCTCATTGTTCGGTGCAGTGGTGGTAACAAATACATCTGCATTTGAAATAGGCATCCCACAAGGGAAAAGACGTTTAGTCGTGACCAGCTGAGGAAGCTGAATAAAGGAGAGACGCTTCAGTCTTCCTGACCGTGAGGATGGCACGGCAGGCATGGTGGTTAGCACTGCTGCCTCACAGCGCCAGGGACCATAAGACCATAAGACATAGAGCAGTACAGCACAGAACAGGCCCTTCGGCCCACGATGTTGTGCCGAGCTTTATCTGAAACCAAGATCAAGCTATCCCACTCCCTATCATCCTGGTGTGCTCCATGTGCCTATCCAATAACCGCTTAAATGTTCCTAAAGTGTCTGACTCCACTATCACTGCAGGCAGTCCATTCCACACCCCAACCACTCTCTGCGTAAAGAACCTACCTCTGATATCCTTCCTATATCTCCCACCATGAACCCTATAGTTATGCCCCCTTGTAATAGCTCCATCCACCCGAGGAAATAGTCTTTGAACGTTCACTCTATCTATCACCTTCATCATTTTATAAACCTCTATTAAGTCTCCCCTCAGCCTCCTCCGCTCCAGAGAGAACAGCCCTAGCTCCCTCAACCTTTCCTCATAAGACCTACCCTCCAAACCAGGCAGCATCCTGGTAAATCTCCTCTGCACTCTTTCCAGCGCTTCCACATCCTTCTTATAGTGAGGTGACCAGAACTGCACACAATATTCCAAATGTGGTCTCACCAAGGTCCTGTACAGTTGCAGCATAACCCCACGGCTCTTAAACTCCAACCCCCTGTTAATAAAAGCTAACACACTATAGGCCTTCTTCACAGTTCTGTCCACTTGAGTGGCAACCTTTAGAGATCTGTGGATATGGACCCCAAGATCTCTCTGTTCCTCCACAGTCTTCAGAACCCTACCTTTGACCCTGTAATCCACATTTAAATTAGTCCTACCAAAATGAATCACCTCACATTTATCAGGGTTCAACTCCATTTGGCATTTTTCAGCCCAGCTCTGCATCCTATCTATGTCTCTTTGCAGCCGACAACAGCCCTCCACCTCATCCACTACTCCACCAATCTTGGTGTCATCAGCAAATTTACTGATCCACCCTTCAGCCCCCTCCTCTAAGTCATTAATAAAAATCACAAAGAGCAGAGGACCAAGCACTGATCCCTGTGGCATTCCGCTAGCAACCTGCCTCCAGTCCAAACATTTTCCATCCACCACCACCCTCTGTCTTCGATCAGACAGCCAGTTACCAATCCAATCGGCCAACTTTCCCTCTATCTCACACCTCCTTACTTTCATCATAAGCCGACCATGGGGGCCCTTATCAAACGCCTTACTAAAATCCATGTATATGACATCAACTGCCCTACCTTCATCAACACACTTAGTTACCTCCTCAAAAAATTCTATCAAATTTGTGAGGCACGACTTGCCCTTCACGAATCCGTGCTGACTATCCCGGATTAATCCGCATCTTTCTAAATGGTCGTAAATCCCATCCCTAAGGACCCTTTCCATCAATTTACCAACCACCGAAGTAAGACTAACTGGTCTATAATTACCAGGGTCATTTCTATTTCCTTTCTTAAACAGAGGAACAACATTCGCCACTCTCCAGTCCTCTGGCACCATCCCCGTGGACAGTGAGGACCCAAAGATCAAAGCCAAAGGCTCTGCAATCTCATCCCTTGCCTCCCAAAGAATCCTAGGACACATTTCATCAGGCCCAGGGGACTTATCGACCTTCAGTTTATTCAAAACTGCCAGTACATCCTCCCTCCGAGCAACTATTTCCTCCAGCCTATTAGCCTGTAACACCTTCTCTTCCTCAAAAACATGGCCCCTCTCCTTGGTGAACACTGAAGAAAAGTATTCATTCATCACCTCGCCTATCTCTACTGACTCCATACACAAGTTCCCACTACTGTCCTTGACCGGCCCTAACCTCACCCTGGTCATTCTTTTATTCCTCACATAAGAGTAAAAAGCCTTGGGGTTTTCCTTGATCCGACCCACCAAGGACTTCTCATGTCCCCTCCTAGCTCTCCTAAGCCCCTTTTTCAGCTCATTCCTTGCTAACTTGTAACCCTCAATCGAGCCATCTGAACCTTGTTTCCTCATCCCTACATAAGCTTCCCTCTTCCTTTTCACAAGACATTCCACCTCTTTTGTGAACCCTGGTTCCCTCACTCGGCCATTTCCTCCCTGCCTGACAGGGACATACCTATCAAGGACACGCAGTATTTGTTCCTTGAAAAAGTTCCACTTTTCATTCGTGCCTTTCCCTGACAGTTTCTGTTCCCATCTTATGCCCCCTAATTCTTGCCGAATCGCATCATAATTACCTCTCCCCCAATTGTAAACCTTGCCCTGCCGTATGGTCCTCTCCCTCTCCATTGCAATAACAAAAGACACCGGATTGTGGTCACTATCTCCAAAGTGCTCTACCACAACCAAATCTATCACTTGGCCCGGTTCATTTCCCAGTACCAAATCCAATGTGGCCTCACCTCTTGTCGGCCTATCCACATATTGTGTCAGGAACCCCTCCTGCACACACTGCACAAAAACTGCCCCATCCGAACTATTTGACCAACAAAGGTTCCAATCAATATTTGGAAAGTTAAAGTTCCCCATGACAACTACCCTGTGACCCCCACACCTATCCATAATCTGCTTAGCAATTTCTTCCTCCACATCTCTATTACATTTGGGGGCCTATAGTAAACTCCTAACAACGTGACCGCTCCTTTCCTATTTCTAACTTCAGCCCATAGGAGCAGAATGAGGCCACTCGGCCCATCGAGTCTGCTCCGCCATTCAATCATGGCTGATATTTTTCTCATCCCCATTCTCCTGCCTTTTCCCCATAATCCCTGATCCCCTTATTAATCAAGAACCTATCTATCTCTGTCTTAAAGACACTCAATGACCCGGCCTCCACAGCCTTCTGCGGCAAAGAGTTCCACAGATTCACCACTCTCTGGCTGAAGAAATTCCTCCTCATCTCTGTTTTAAAGGATCGTCCCTTTAGTCTGAGATTGTGCCCTCTGATTCTAGTTTTTCTGATGAGTGGAAACATCCCCTCCACGTCCACTCTATCCAGGCCTCGCAGTATCCTGTAAGTTTCAATAAGATCCCCCCCTCATCCTTCTAAACTCCAATGAGTACAGACCCAGAGTCCTCAACTTGTTCCTCATACGACAAGCTCTTTATTCCAGGGATCATTCTTGTGAACCTCCTCTGGACCCTTTCCAAGGCCTGGCACATCCACGGGGACCCTGGTTCGATTCCCGGTTTGGGTCACTGTCCGTGCGGAGTCTGCACGTTCTCCCCCCGTGTCTGCATGGGTTTCCTCCGGGTGCTCCGGTTTCCTCCCACAGTCCGAAAAACCGTGCTGGTTAGGGTGCATCGGCCGTGCTAAATTCTCCCGAACAGG